>NW_006921594.1:22038134-22043666 GCF_000298275.1 Orycteropus afer afer
TTTCTCTTGGTTAACCCTGTTCCTTGTTTTCTTTTTGAGTTTTTTCCATTTTATTCTTTATTATTCTCCTTCTCTACCTTTTTTCTCTTATTGACCTCTTCTCAGATATTGCAGGGTTTTTTTTTGTTTTGTTTTGTTTTTTTCTTTTTCTGGTTACTGTTCCTGTGTGATTACATGGTGTGTTTTTTGTCCATTTGCTTTTTTTTTTTTGATGGTTATTCAATTGTTATTTTTCTCTGAGTGGGAGACAGCAATGGTCTCCATACGAAACAACTACACCCACACCTTCTGCAGGTTCATTTACTGAGTGAGAGCCACCACGTCCTTCTCCACCAATGGACCAATGATAAACAACCACCAGGAAGAGAAAAATAAAACCACTGAGAAAATTATCCAAGATTTGTTGGAGGAGAACTTCCCTGATATTATGAAAGATGAGAATATATCCATTCAGGAAGCACAATGAACCCCAAACAGGATAGACCCCAAAAGAAAATCATCAAGACGTATCATCATTAAATACATCAAAACCAAAGACAAAGAAAGAATCCTGAAAGCAGCATGGGAAAAACAAAAAGTTACTTACAAAAGACAACCAATAAGAGTAAGCTCTGATTTCTCTGCAGAAACCATGCAAGCGAGAAGGCAATGGGATGGTATATGTAAAAACTTGAAAGAGAAAAAATTTCAACCAAGAATTATATACACAGCAAAACTGTCACTCAAATATGATGGTGAAATTAGAGATTTCCAGATAAGCAGAAACTAAGGGATTTGTTAAAACCACACCAACTTTACAAGAGATACTAAAGGGAGTCCTTCGAACAGAGAATCAAAGATAACAAACAACAACTGACCATTAATAAACAAGATTTCATAACCCAGAAACCACAGCTATGGACATATCCAAAGTAAAATAAGCATACAAGATTGTAAACAGGGAGCCAGAGACATCAATTGGCAAATGAGGACAACTACAAACCAAAAAGAGGGAAAATACTGTGTACTTACAGAACTTCTAAGTGGTGAGGAAGTCAAGAGAGTTGCAAGATAGAATGGACTGGTCTAAACTTGGGGAGAAAATTATAAATCACAGGGTAACCTCAAATAAAAATGATAAACCTTCACATTACGATACAAAAGAGGACAAGCACAAATATTCAGCAAATACTAAAACAACACCAACAAAGGAAATGATAACAAAATTCATAAACATAACAAGCTTAGCACAGAAAATAATATGGAAAAAAGAAATGAGGACACCATGAAAAAACACATAACAAAATGATAGCAACCAATTCATACTTGTCAATAATTACACTGAATGTTAATGGACTAAATGTACCACTCAAGAGACAGAGAGTTGCAGATTGGATAAGAAAACAAAATCCATTAATATGCTCACTAAGGCATGCCTTAGAGATAAAGACAGCAATAGACTAAAAATCTAAGGTTGGAAAAAGATATATCAAGCAAATGGCAACTGTAAAAGAGCAGGAGTGGTAATATTAATTTCTGATGAAATTGACTTTAAGATAAAAACCACCATATGACAAGGAAGGACATTATATAATGATTGAAGGATCAATAGAACAAGAAAATATAACCATAACAAATATCTATGGACCCAATGAAAGAGCCCCAAAAATACATAAATTAGATTTTAAAGGAGTTGAAAAGGCAAATAGATGAATCCACAGTCATAGTGGGAGACTTTAATACACCACTTTCAATGAAAGATAGGACAACTGGAAAGACAATCAACAAAGATGCAGAAGAGCTAAACAATGCAATCCACCAACTTGGCCTTATAGACATCTACAGAGCACTTCAACCAATAACAGCACAATATACATTCTTTTCCAATGCACATGGAACATTTTCCATGATAGACCACATGTTGGGTCATAAAGCAAGCCTTAGTCAATTTAAACATTAAGACACTGCAAAGCATCTTCTTAGATCATAATGGTATCAAATTAGAAATCAACAATAGGAAGATCAATGGAAAAAGAGTAAACACATGGAAACTGAACAACATCCTCTTTAAGAAAGACTGGGTAAGAGAAGAAATAAGAAATGAAATTCAAAAATCCCTTGAATCAAATGAGAATGAAAACACAACACATCAAAATCTTTGGGACAAAGCAAAAGAAGTGATCAGAGGCCAATTTATAGCAATAAATGCACACATCAAAAAACAAGAAAGAGCCAAAATCAACACTTTAAATCAACATCTCCAACAATTAGAAAAAGAACAGCAAGAAAAGCCTATAGTCACTAGAAGAAAGGAAACAATAAACATTTGGGCAGAAATCAATGAAACAGAAAATAGAAAGATAATAGAAAAAATTAACAAGCCCAGAAGTTGTTTTTTTGAAAAGATTAATAAAATTTACAAACTACTGGCAAATTTAACAAAGGAAAAGAGGGAGACTTTACAAATAACATGAATAACAAATGAAACAGGTGGCACTGCAACAGAACCAACTGAAATAAAAAGGATAATATCAGTACTATGAAGAAATGTACTCCAACAAATTTGAAAATCTTGAAGAAATGGCTAGATTTCTAGAAACACACCACTTACCTAAACTAACACAGACTGATGTGGAAAAGTTGAACAGATCCATAACAAAAGAAGAAATTGAACAGGTCATCAAAAAATTACCAACAAAAATAAAGTCCTAGACCAGACAGTTTCACTGGAGAATTCTACCAAACATTCAGAGAAGAACTGACACCAATCCTACTTAAACTATTCCAAAACATAGAAAAGGATGGAATCCTCCCTAACTCATTTTATGAAGCAAGCATAACCTTGATAACAAAATCAGGCAAAGACATCACTCAAGAGGAAAACTACAGACTAATATCTTACATGAATATAGATGCAAAAATCTTCAAAAAAACCCTAGCCAATAGACTCCAACATATCAAGAAAATCATTCATTATGACCAAGTGGTGTTCATTTCAGGTATGCAGGGATGGTTCAACATTAGAAAAACAATCAATGTCATCCACCACATAAATAAAACAAAGAAAAAGAACCACATGATCATATCAGTTGATGCAGAAAAGACACTTGATAAAATCCAACTCCAATTCCTGATCAAAACTCTCAGCAAAATAGGAATAGAAGGGACATTCCTCAACATAAGAAAGGACATCTATGCAAAACCAACAGCCAACATTATTCTCCATGGAGAGAGACTGAAACCATTCCCCTTGTAAACAGGAACCAGACAAAGATGCCCTCTATCACCACTTCTATTCAACATTGTATTGGAAGTCCTAGCCAGGTCAATAAGGTAAGAAAGGGAAATCAATGGCATCCATATTGGTAAGGAAAAAGTCAAACTATCTGTATTTGCTGATGATATGATCCTATACCTAGTAAACCCAAGAGACTCAGTCAAAAATATACTGCAACTGAGAGATTTAGCATCATGGCAGGATACAAGATCAACATCCAAAAATCAGTTGCATTTCTCTAGACCGGCAAATAAATTGTTGAAAAAGAAATAAGGAAATCAATATCATTTACAATAGCTACCAAAAAAGTAAAATACTTGGAAATAAATCTTACCAGAGACACAAAAGACCTGTACAAAGAAAAGTATAAAAAACTACTTCAAGAAACCATTAGAGATCCACATAAATGGAAAAACATACCATGCTCCTGGATAGGAAGATTAAATATTGTGAAAATGTCAGTTCTATCTAAAGCAATCTATACATTCAATGCAATCCCAATCCAGATCCCATCAACATTTTTTGAGGACATTTAGAAGCCAGTCACTAACTTTATATGGAAAGGAAATTGACCTCGGATAAGTAAAGGACTATTGAAGAAGAAGAACAAAGTAGGAGGTTTCACACTGTCAGATCTCAAAACCTACTATAGTACTGTGTTGTCAGTGAAGGCAAACACAGGTACATGAGGTGGATAGATGGGTAGACAGGCTGAACTATTAGGTATGTCTATGCAGCAGGGAGTGTACCCAAAATGATGTATAGGGAAAAAGAGAAAAAAATCCTACTATACAGCTACAGTAGTCAAAACTGCCTGATATTGGTACAATGACAGACACATAGACCAATAGATCGATGGAATAGAATCGAGAACCCAGAAATAGATCCACTGACCTATGGTCAGCTGATCTTTGACAAAGGGCCAAAATCCATTAAATGGGGAAGACATTGTTTAATAAATGGTGCTGGCAGATTGGATATCCATTTGCAGAAAAATGAACAAAGATCTCTACCTCACACCACACAAAAACTAACTCCAGATGGATCAAAGACTTAAATGTGAAACCTAAAACTATAAAGTTCCTCAAGGAAAAACTAGGGGCAAATTTAGGGACCCTAATATACAGCATAAATAGACTTTCAAGCATAACCCAAAATGCACAAACAGCAGAAGAGAAACTCGATGAATGGTGCTGCATCAGGCAAAACAACACAAGTCATGAAACAAAGCAACACAAAAGGATTAAAAGTTTAAGAGGAATAGGGGGCAGGTGGACACTCTGCGTATGATGCTAGAGCAATTCCTGATGCATCTGTCCTGCTTTATTTATACATAAGCACATGATTTCATCACTGTTCTTGGTATTTTCTTAATACAATCAAGTATTCAATCAAGTATTTTCTACAATACAATCAAGTATTATCTAAAAGGTTAACATTTTACTTTTTCACATACGTGGAGGCCTTTTCCCATACCCAAGAATAATGGATGATTACTTAGATTAATAACTTTTACAGAAATAGTAAATAGTCACTGAAAGGCATTATTCTAAAACATAATATGATTGTTAAGGTACATAATTCTAAGAGATGAAGTGCTCCATCAAGATAATCAACATTATTTACTGGAACAAAGTTTACCAACCTATTTTGCTGGAACAATGATTTTGCCTAAGCACACAGAGTTTGAGCCAAGCAAGCATTCAACTGTAAGAGAGGGCTTGCCTTCTCTTAGCTGTTGTTAGAACATGTGCCTTGCAATCATGTCCTTTTGGTGGTCTTTTTCTTGGTCTCCAATAGAATGGGACCTTGTAAAAATTAACTTTTTATGTGCTTCCAAAGACTTCTCCAAAAGAGTCAAAAGAGAACCTATAGATTGGGAAAAAAATATTTGGTAATGACATATCTGACAAGGACTTATCTCTAGAATTTATAGAAAACTCCAACACCTCAATAACAAAAAGACAAATATTCCAATTTAAAAATGGGAAGAAGACATGAATAGACACTTCATCAAGGAGGAAATTTAGGCAGCCAACAAACATATGAAGAAGTGCTCACAATCATTAGCCATTGTTGTTGTTGTCATTGTTATGTGCCATTGAGTCAGACATCAAAACAACAATGAAATACCATCTTGCCCCAGCACTAGTAGCAAAATTCAACAAGACAGAAAGTAACAAATGCTGGCAAGGATTTGGAGAGATTGGGAGTATCATATACTGCTGGTGGGACTGTAAAATGGTACAACCACTGTGGAAAGCAGTATGATGATT
>NW_006921594.1:22044898-22047281 GCF_000298275.1 Orycteropus afer afer
TATGAGCTGAACATTTACCTGAGGTAGATACACTCCTTGGAGAGAACAATCATGGGAGAAAGAAGGGCTGTTTATGCACAGGGAGACAGCTCAAGGGGCAGGAGTGCATGGAGGGATGGACACAGGGAAGAGGTAACTACCGGAAGGAAGTGGGAGGGGAGCTGTTGCATTGGGGTAAATTGTAGTCAATGTCATGAGACAAAGTGTATGTGAACAGCTGTATGGAAGTGAATTTGCTCTGTAAATTTTCACCCAAATCACAGAAAAAAAGAAAAGAATCAACAGGAAACATTTATAATGGGTGTAACTTTAAATATCTACTTAGGATAAACATTCTGAATCTGAATGTTTATCTCAGTGCTAAATGTTTATCTCAGTTGGTGTTCAGTGTTTTCTGAACACCAACTGCATCTGGAAAATAGGAATGTAAATATTCTGGAAATAGATCATGGGTTACATTATTTCTTCCTCTACAAGCTTTTGCCTGAAGAACATACTCCCCTTGCTTTACTATAGGGATTTGGTGATGTGTGTTACTAGATTCCTTAAAAAGAGATATGGCAAATTATCTATAATGTTCTGTTTGGAATATTAATCAACAGAATCAGTGAAAGTACCATTAATTCCTTTTTTATCAATAGTTCTCTACGTTCTTCAGAAAAAATAAATCCACCCTTCTTACTATGAAACTGAAACACATTATGGACTGATCTCTGCCTATTTCTCTCATTTCACTGCTTGCCAGCTCCCCGCCCCAAACTTTCCCTCTTCCCCCAGCTTTCTCTATTATTTGCACAAACCATTCCTTGTCCTGAAATGTGTTTCTCTCCAAGTTCAACTAAAGCTACTTATCCTACAAAACAATATTCCCCTAGGTAGGAGAAAAACACCTCCAGGAGTATATCATATTCACTGAGTGGTGGAGTCTTTTCCAACTATTTATGGCCCTTTCCCTATTTGGTGATTCTGATGGATTGTAATCCCATACACTTAACTGAGAATCATTATAAAGAAAGCCTTTGAAAGAAAATATGTTGCATCCTTCAAATGAGTTGGAGCAGAAAATAACCTGAAAATTATGGTCATAAAGATTCAATGCAAATATCCTAAATTACGTTATTTATCTTACTTCTCCACTCCCACAGATCCTTGTACATAACAGAATCATGCCATAAACCAAACTAAAACCAAACTCACTGCCATTTAGTTGATTCTGACTCATAGCGACCCCCATTGGGTTTCCAAGGCCGTGAATCTTTACAGAAGTAGACAGCCTCTTCTTTCTTCTGCAGAGTGGTTGGTGGGATTTGAACCACTGACCTCTTGGTTAGCAGCCAAATGCCATCATGAAATAGGAAGAATTCAATTATATTTATTCTGTTAAAAAATGTATTGTGGTCAAAATTGATCATAGACATATGTGTTTATTTCTGCACTCTCAAATCTGTTCTATTCTTATATATGTCTATCTTTATTCCAGTATGCAATTGTTTTGATTACTATAGCTTTAGAGTACTTTTTGAAATCAGGAAGTATCAGTTCTCTTAGTTTGTTCTTCCCTGTCAAGATTACTTTTGCTATTTTCTTGCAATTGTATATAAATTTGAAGATTGAATTTTCCATTTCAGCAAAAAGTGCTGTTGAAAATATAATAAGGATTTCATGTAATATATAAACTGCTTTGGGTAGTATTGACATCATCTTAACAATATCAAGTCTTCCAATCCATGAACTCAGAATGTCTTTCCATTTATTTAGGTCTTCTTTAAATCCTGATTAGATTTATTCCTAGATATCTTATTCTTTCAGATGCATTATAAATGGAATTGTTTTCTTCATTTTTTTCCTATTCACATTTCTCACTGTTATTGTAAAGAAACCCAACTGATTTTTACATATTTATCTTGTACCTGAAACTTTGCTGAATTCATTTATTTGCTATAGTAGCTTTCTTGTGAAGTCTATGGGATTTTCTGTATATAGGATTATGTCACCTATGACTAGAGATAGTGGTATGCCTTCCTTCCTGATTTGGATATATTTTATATCATTTCCTTGCCTAATTACTCTAGCTGGTACGTCTAGTAGAATACTAAAGAGCAATGGTGAGAGAAAGAATTACTGTCTTGTTCTTGATCTAAAAGGGAAAGCGCCAAGTCTTTCTCCCTTGAGAAAATTTTCCTAAATGCCCTCTATCAGATTAAGGAATTCCCATTTTATTCCTAGTTTGTTGAGAGTTAATATGAAAACGTGCTGGATTTTCCAAATGCCTTCTCTGTGTTAACTGAGATGACCATGTGCTTCTTTTCTTCCATTCTATCAATATGATGTATAATACTAATTGGTCATTGTGTATTATCTTTTTAATATGGTGGTGGATTTG
>NW_006921594.1:22048016-22063714 GCF_000298275.1 Orycteropus afer afer
CAAAATTCCAGTTTAACTTCTCCTATTCACTCTTGAATGTATTCCATTCAAATTTTCTCCCACTCTGTTCTATAAAATGTGTTTTTATCAAATTCACGGATATTCTTCACACTATTATATGCAATCTATTTTAGTCCTTTTTTCATTTGACCTGTCAACAGGTAAAATAGCTGACTTTCTTCTCCTTGAAACTTTTTTTTTCTTCATTTGATGTCTAAATATAACACTCAGATTTTCTCTTATCCGTTTAACCACTCTCTGTCTCTTTGCTGTTCCCTTTACATTTATGGATCTCTTAATCTGGAAATTTTCTAAGGCTCAGTCCTTCAGAGTCTTCTCCTTTTATCAACATCCAGTCCTTAGGGAAACTCATTCAATTACATGTTATTAAATAACATCTATATGCTCATGTCTCCCACAGTTACAGCTCCATCTTATTCCTTGCAACTAAAATCAAGATTCATGTAACCAACTGATTTATTTTCATCTCTGCTTGGATGTCCAATAGCTCTATAACTGAACTCCTAATTATCTCTCCACCAGCAACAACCAAACTGTTCTCTACAATCATATCTCAATAAGTGTTAACACTTTAAAAGTATTCATGAAGAAGGTGGAGGGTGCAATGTGGATATAGTTAAATATTAAGATTATAGCTATTCCATTTCACTACAAAGGGTTTTATATTTTTATGTGATTACATTAATTATAAATCATATTTCCTTATATAACTTAAACTCAAAGAATCATTGTATAAGATCACTTAATTTAGGAAAAAGTAGCATGAGACAAAGCCTGTATGTTAATTTATTATTTGAAAGTTCAATTCCAAGGCACCAAGAGTACAGGCAAGGGGAAATAAGGCAAAGAGGGTTACATATTCTTTAATATGTAAGTTGAGTGTTACCACGCAGGCCATCACTATATAACAAGCCCCGAAGAGAAATGTATACAAAATCTGTGTGATGGAACAGTGTGTTAGCAGGAAGACTAGAGAGGGAATTTATGTGCCGTATGCTTTGCATTTCCTGCCAATCAATGGTAAAAGTTTCCCCCATGAGAAGCTATCTTCCCTGCGGTTTTTTGTTGTGTCCCTATGGCAGCCTTCAAGGAAGCTAGGTCCCACATTTTGCAGCTGTGGCTGTAGTGGGACAAGCAGGCCAAGATCTGAAAGCTATGTAAGGCCAAGAAACCCTGAGGAGACATCTGAAAAGTGTTTGATACATTTTCATATAATTGCTTCAGCAGATTTGATGGTGCATGTTTCCTATACACACCTTTGGAGCTCTGGTGGTGTAGTGGATAAGGCGTTTGGCCACCAATCAGAAGGACAGCAGTTCAAACACACTAGCCACTCCACAGAAGGAAGATGGGGTGATCTACCTCTGTAAAGATTTACAGCCTCAAAAACCCAATGGGGGTCTCTATGAGTTGGAATTGACTCCATGGCAGTGAATTTGGTTTGGTTTGATTTTCATCAAGAATTGCCATATATGTTTAAGTATTTCAGAGTACACTTAGTTTGGGTTTTTGTTTTGTTTTATTTTTTAATTAGAAGAAGAAGAAAAGTCAGGCAGTACCATCTTTTAGTTTTTGTTTGTTTGTTTGTCTTTTTATTTTGTTTGTTGTTTTAATGAATATCAACTTAATATGTAGTTTAAAATGATGGAATAGTCTGAAAATACGCAAGCATTGCAGACCATCAGTTCATCATTTTACAAATATTTACAGCGCAGTTTCTGAATCATTTCCTAAATTATTTTCCTCAAATTAGAAGCTACCTGATACTATATTTTATTCTAATTCCATCTTAAACTCTGTTTAAAGTTTAGGATGTTGATGACTAAACAGTGAATTGCATGATCTTTTAATGTAGCAGTCTAATCATAAAGCAATGTTTGTCCTTATAAAGCTTTCATTTGAACTCCTGCAGCAATTCTTTTCTATTTTTATTTCTACTATTTTTGCCATCAACTGAACAGAAGAATATTTTTATGTGAATTTGTTGTCAGATCTACACAGACTTACAGATAAAACAGCATTATTAGTAAGTTTATTTTGTCCTTACATTATTCTGCAGGCTTCCACTGGACAGTAATGTTACTTGATTCAAAGGTATCCCAAGAATAAATGAGCCTACTCAAATAATTTAAAACTCCAAATTTTTATTATAATTTTGGTATTTCCTAACTGAATAATTGCAAATTTTAGAAATGGATTAATATTTAAAAGTCTAAAACTTCTTTTTCCAAGCAAATAATTGAGTTATACTGTATAAGAGAAACACAAAAAATAAATACTAAACATCTATTTAAATAGCAGAGATGGGAAAAATTTGATTTTAAGATTTAAAAAGAGTGTAACAGTCCTTGATTCAACAAGCAAAGTATCTGTCAATAGACTTAGAGGTTTAAATGATGTTTACAATGTCAATGACTTCCTAAAAATTAAAACAAATATCAATTTTGCCCCACCTTTGTTTTTAATGTCGATTTCACTTACATACAATATGCATATTGAAAAGCACAGAGGTCATAAGAGTACAGCACAATAATTTACAAAGTGTAACCATCATTCAGAACAAGAAAAAATATTACTGGAATTCGCTGTTTATTTTAAACAGTAAACATGAAATTATGTAAGAACTGGAATATGTTTAAACATACAAGACACTTGGAATATCTAACCTAAGGAATATTTAAAATTTTTTTAGAGTTAGACCCCAGGTATAGTGAAATCTGAGTTTTACACTTAGCATTTATTTGAGTGAAGAGAACATTCTCAAACGCAAATTAAATCTCTACATTCAAAAGCTATCTCACACTTTCTTAAGTGGCTAGATATTGCAGCTAAATCTATATAAAAATATTACTTTGATAGTTCAATTGTTAGTAGCTGATTTTTACACATAACAGTGTTTTGTTTTTTTCTAAACTAAACATATCCATATCACACTTGACCATAATAAATAAAAGATAATGCCAACATGTTTCTTCTAATGAGAAACATGTCAGAAAATTCAAAACATGAACACATTGTGGTCAGGTTTCAAGGTTATTAGGCAATAAGTTTAAAGAATATTCATATATGCTTAATGCTAAGTGGTAATGAAATAACGAACATTACTCTGTTCTGTTATAGAACAGAAAAGGCAAATTTTATGACTCCAAAGGTGAATCTCTTTTTATTCTCCTTTTTTCTATGGTAGTCTTTTACATGATTCAAGAGTAATCCATCTATTTTAGTAGCAGTAACTCATCAGCACTAACTACATATAAAGATCTGCATTGGAATAACTTTAAAATAGTAAGAAGAATAGACTGTGGACATCAAGCTAAAGATACAACAGCTGACTAAAAGTTGTGACTCTAATATTGCAAAATTTTAAATCTGTAAAGCAGGAAATCCTAATAAACCTAATTATCAATTGAGCCAGCTGTAGGCAACTATGGCCAATTTCAAAATGATTAGCTAAGACAAGTTAGTAACAACGGGGAGAAGGATTTAACTAGACCACTAGGTGCCACTCTTTTATTAAAAAAAAAAAAAAAAACTCATTAAAAATATAATTAAGCCCTAATTTGTACTCCTTTTTCTTAAGTTACATTTAGAATAGAGGATGTTGACATATTATAGTTCTAAAGTATGTATATTTCTTTGCCAGGGATTAATCAAACACACACTAAAGTGAAATACAATATTTGAAACAAGTGAGAAAGCAAAAATAAATTACCACTATCAATGTATATCTTTGGGTGATAAAGCTGAGCCATCATTAATCAATAATCAAGGGATATATGAATTGGAAATTTTAGCAATTTGAATGTATGTCAAAGCATGGCTGCATAAGCATGTTTAAATTGAGGTATACTGCTTGGTCCCAAAATATTTTTTTCCCCCTAAATAACTGCTTACAGAAAATTACAAATGGGATGATATATAAGGTGTTGTTGTTGTAGTTATGTGCCATCAAGTCGGACCCAAATCATAGTGACCACTCCTTGGATTTCTGAGATGGTATCATTATGGGACTAGATTGCCCAACCTTCCTTCCGAGGAGTTGCTGGTGGGTTTGAACCACCAGCCTTTTAGTTAGCAGTCAAGTTCCTTAGGCACTACGCTATATAAGGTAGTGTGAGAAATTTCTTTACAACTCTTCTTAGTCCATTAAGTGTCACTGACCCTAAATTGGGTACAAATGGGACCATATAAACCTAAAAAGGATGAGATTTTCTGCAGCAGTAACCCACCCAATGACATCCAAATACAGAATACCCTTGTATTGGTTTTTCAAGCCTGCCCTGACAAATTCCCACAAATTGGCTGGCTTCAAACAACAAAAATTTATTCTTTCACAGTTCTGGAGGCTAGAAGTCTAAAGTCATGCTCTCTCTCAAAGCTCTGTCTCTTATATCTTTTGGTATCCCCAGGTGTTCATGAGCTTGTGGCAGCATAATTCATTGTCCATGATATTTTTTCCTGTGTATCTATGTCTCCGTGTCTCTTCTCTTTTTTTAACAGGGACTCCAGTCATACTGGATTAGAGCCCACCCTATTCCAACACGACCTAATGAGAATTTAATTAATTTCATTTGCAAAGATGCTGATTTGAAATAAATTCACAATCACAGGTACAAGGGTTAGGACTTGAAAGCATCTTTTTGTGGTTACAAATAAAACTGTAACAGTCCTCTTATAAATATGCTACATTTCTAAAGACTGACTTTATCGCTAAAATCAAACCAAAACCAAAAAGTGAACCCTAAACAAAATCATTCAATCAATCTCCTAGTGGCAGGCAGAGTTGATGGTGTTTTGCTTGGCAGATAATATTTCTTTTAATACTTATAGAAGCTTGGTTGAAATCTGTAAGTAGATGTGTTTTCATTCTTTCAATTAACACCAAGGTATAAGATATTTATAAAGTGTTACTTTAATAGACTAAGATTTTTCCAAATCTAACTAAGGTAATCAAAGGAAACAATGTTGATTCATAAGTTATTAAACAGTCAATGTCTAATAAACTGTCTTCTGTAAGTTTGTCATATTGTAATGGTTTGCATGTTGTTGTACTGCTGGAAGCTATGCCTTCAGTATTTCAGATAACAGCAGGGTCATTGATGGGGACAGGATTCAGCAGAGCTTTCAGAATAAGACAGCCTTGGAAGACATGCTGGTGATCTACTTCTGAGAAAATTGGCTGGGGAAACACTTGTGAATGACAGTAGAACATCGTCTGATATAGGGTCATAAATTGAGCTGTTTAGAGAGGAAGGCACTCAAAATATGACTAGAGAAGAGTGCCTTCATCAAAGTAAAGTGGACTTTAATGATGTGCATGGAATAGTTTTCCAGACCTTCATTTTCTGATGTGGTACAACTCAAAATAAAAAGACATATCTGCAAATATTCATTAATAATTGGAACAATGAATGTATGAAATATGAATTTAGGAAAACTGGAAGTTTCCCAAAATGAAATGGAATGCTAAAAAATCAATATCCTAGGCATTAGTGAGCTGAAATGCATTGGTAATGGCTATGTTGAATTGAACAATCATATGGTTTACAATGCTGGGAATAACAAATTGAAGTGGAATAGCATAACGTTCATAGTCAAATAGAACATTTCAAGATCTATCTATACCAAAGTATAATGTTGTCATGATAGGATTATATCCGTATGTGTACAAGAGGACCAGTTAACATGATCATTATCCAAATTTATACCCCAAATACTATTGCCATAGATGAAAAAATTGAAGATTTTTACCAACTTCTACAGTCTGAGATTGATCAAACATGCAATCTAGATGCATTGATACTTACTTGTGATTGGAATGCAAATGTTAGAAACAAAAAAGAGCCAGTAGTTAGAAAATATGATCTTGGTGATAGAAATGACACTGGATATTGAATGTTAAAATTTTACAAGGTCAATGACCTATTCATTGGAAATACATTTTTATTTCAATGACCTAAATGGCTGCTATACACATGGATCTCACCAAATGAAATACACAGGAATCAAATAGACTACATTTGTAAGAAGAGATGATGGAGAAGCGCAATATCATCAGTCAGTACAAGGCCAGGAACAGACTCTGGAATTGTGGAATATATCATCCATTGCTTACATGTAAATTGAACTTAAAGCTGAAGAAAATTTAAACAAGTCCATGACAGCCAAAATATGACCTTAAGTCTATCACACCTGAATTTAGAGACCATCTGAAAAAATAAATTGGACATATTGAACACTGTTGTGGGATACATCAAAAATATCATATGTGAAGAAAGCACACCACCATTAAAAAGACAATAAAAAAAAGACCAAAATGAATGTCAGAAGAGAATCTGAAACTTGCTCTTGAACGGCAAAAAAACCAAATTAACTGCCATCAAGTCAGTTCCAACTCATAGAGACACCTCCTTGGGTTTCTGAGGTGGAATTAGATTGTGCGGTCTTCCTTCCAAGGAGTGGCTGGTGGGTTTGAACCACCAGCCTTCTGATTAGCAGTCAAGTGTTTTAGGCACTATGCCACCAGAGCACAGAGGAGCTAAAACAAATGGAAGAAAAGATGAAGTAAAAGAGCTAAATAGAAGATTTCAAAGGGTCAGGAAGACAAAGTAAAGGATTATAGTGAAGTGTACAAAGACCTAGAGTTAGAAAACCAAAAGGGAAGAACACACTTGGCATTTCTCCAGCTGAAGGAACTGAAGAAAAAGGTCAAGCCTCGAGTTGCAATACTGAAGGATTCTATAGGCAAAATATTAAGCAATGTAGAAAGCATGAAAAGAAGATGGAATGAATACACAGAGAAACTGTACCAAAAACAATTGGCTGACATTCAACCATTTCAGGAGGTAGCATGCAGTCAAGACCCAATGTACTGAAGGAAGAAGTCCAAGCTCAATGAAAGCATTGGTGAAAAACAAGACTCCAGGACTTAATAGAGAAGTTTCAACAAATGCATGCAGCACTAGAGGTGCTCACTTGTCTATGATAAGAAATTTGAAAGACAGTTGCCTGGCCAAATGACTGATAAAGATCCATTTTAGTGCCTATTCCAAAGAAAAGAGTGCAAAAAATTATCAAACAATGTCATCACTATCACATGCAAGTAAAATTTTGCTGAAGATAATTCAAAAATTGTTGGAGCAGTAGATTAACATGCAACTGCCAGAAATTCAAGCCGAATTCAGAAGAGGATATGGAATGAGGGATATTACTCTGATGTCAATGGATCTTGGCTGAATGCAAAGAATACCATAAAGATGTTTACCTGTTTTTTCACTGATTATGCAAAGGTATTTGACTATGTGGATCACAAAAAAATTATGAAAAACATTGCAAAGAATGGGGATTCCAGAGCAATTAATTGTGCTCATGAGGAACCTGTACACAGGCTAAACGGATAGTGTGTGCTTTAAAATCAGGAAAAACGTGTGTCAGGGTTTGGTTGTATCCTTCCACCATACTTACTCATATGCTGAGAAAATAATCTTAGAAGCTGGACTGTATGAAGAAGAATGCAGCATCAGTATTGGAGGAAGACTCATTAATAACCTGCAATATGCAGATGACACCATCTTGCTTGCTGAAAGTGGAAGAACACTTGAAGCGGTTACTAATGAAGGCCAGAGTATGGGTTGTACCGGCACATTAAGAAAACAAAACTCCTCACAACTGGACTAATAAGCAACATTAAGACAAAAGAAGAAAATATTCAAGTTTTCAAGAACCTAGGTTTTCTTAGATCCATAATTAATGCCCATCAAAGCAGCAGTCAAGAAAGCAAAGATGTACTGCATTAGGCAAATCCGCTGCTAAAGACCTCTTTAAAATGTTAAACCACAAAGACGTCACTTTGAAGACTAAGGTACGCCTAACCCAAACCATGATATTTTCAATCATCTCATATGCATGTGAAACCTGCACAATGAATTAGGAAAATCAAAGAAGACTTGATGCATCAGAATTATGGTGTTGGTGAAGAATATTGAATATACCATGGATTGGGAGAAGAGTGAATAAGTCTTCATATCATATAATTTGGATGTTACTGGGTGGGCAGCAACAATGGGCTCAAACATAGGAATGATTGTGAGGATGGTGCAGGACACTATATCTCCATTTGTTATTCATCTCTGCATTCCTCTATTCTATATTGTGCTTTTTGGAAAACGTTATAAAATCTAATTCGTTTCCTCATTGTTGTTGTTGTTATGTGCTGTTGAGTCAGACCCAACTCATAGCAAGCCCTCCTTGGGTTTCCGAGGCGGTATCACTACAGAAGTAGATTGCCCAACTTTCCTTCTGAGGAGGTTTGAACCACCAGCCTTCTGGTTAGCAGTCAAGTGCCTTAGGCACTATGCTACCAGAGCTCCTTGTTTCCTCATATCAGACAATAAATTCTTTAAAACATGTTCATTGTTATGTATTCATGGGAGACATGAATTTTTCCTTTCCTGAATGTTATCTTTTAACAAATGTATGATAATGCTGAGTAAAGAGTAAGACATATATCAGAAATCCTAAAATATAAATTTTATTTTTCACTTTAATTTCTTTTTTGCTTTGTGTGCTTTTATTATATTTTGTGTTTTAAAATTACATTTTATTTCTAATAAAATATTTTATGAACATATTTTAAAAACATAAAATACCAAAGGCTTACAATGTACATAAGTGGTTGACTGTACCATTATTGTCTTCGTCTCTCAGGCCTTGACCTCATAAGTCATAAAATGAAGTCTTCTAGTTCTTTTCTCTGGTATTAACCTCCATATTCATAAATGGTGTACTTTTACAAACATTTCATAATTTATCAGTTTTCTCATCATGACAAATGAGAATTTGGCTCTCACATATCATGAGCTTGTTTCATCCACCCACATCATCAACATAGATATAAACCAAACAAAAGGAACAAACTCATTGGCATTGAGTCAATTCTGACTCATAGCAACCCCCTTCTGGGTTTCTGAGGTGGTAAATCTTTACAGAAGTAGATTGCCCAGTCTATCTTCCATAGAGTGGCTGGTGGGTTTGAACTGCCAACCTTCGGGTTAGCAGTCAAATGCCTTAGGCACTACGCCACCAGAGCTTCTGGTGATAAATATATGTAGTAGATATATATGATAAATTTTAGTTAAATCAAATTATATGCTATATGAAAGGTGCCCCTAGCTTCTGCAATATAGGGATACAGATGAAATAATTATATCCATGTAAATATTCTCTACTACCCTGCCAAGTAGTAAGTACACTTTGATTTTTCCACATTTCTAATGCTAATGCATTAATTATCTATTTATGCTCAAAGTGACACCAAAACAGAGTTGCTGAAAACAATGGTGTTGTTAATGCCATTGAGTCAGTTCCAACTCATAGCAACCATGTAAAATAGAATGAAACACTGCCCGGTACTGCACCATCCTCACAATCATTGCTATATCTGAGCCCATGTTTGTGCAGCTACGTCAATTCATGTCATTGGAGATCTTCCTCCACTTCGCTGATCCTCTACTTTACCAAGCATCATTTCCTTCTCCAGGGACTAGTCCCTTCTGATAACAGGTCCAAGGTACATAAGATGAAGTTTTGCCATCCTCCCTTCTAAGGAGCATTCTGGCTGTACTTTTTTCAAGACAAATTTGTTTGCTCTCCTGGCAGTGCATTGTATATGCAATATTCTTTGATAACACCATAATTCAAAGGCATTAATTCTTCTTTGGTCTTCTTTATTCATTGTCCAGCTTCCAGATGCATATGAAGCAATTGAAAATACCGTGGCTTGGGTCAGATACACCTTAGTCCTCAAAGTAACATCTTTGCTTTCTAACACTTTAAAGAGGTCTCTTGCACTAGATTTGTCAAATGCACTACATTATTGGATTTCTTGACTGCTGTTTTCATGGGTGTTGATTATGGATCAAAATAAAATTAAATCCTTGACAAGTTCAAACTTTTCCCCATTTATCATGGTGTTGCTTATCAGACCAGTTGTGAAGATTTTTGTTTCCTTTATGTTGAGGTATAACCCATATTGAAGGCTGTAGTCTTTGATCTTCATCAGCAAGTGCTTAAAGTCCTCTTCACTTTCAGCAAGAAAGGTTGTGTCATCTGCATATTGCAGGTTGTTAATGAATCTTCTGTCAGTATCTCATACAATTTCTTTGGGTCTGAAGTTTAGAATCAGCTTATCTAAGTGGTTCTGACTTGTTATTTCTAATGAGATTGTAGTCAAGATATTGGCAAGAAATGTAGAAATTTTTGAGATGGCAGGTGTTTTGTGATGTATATTTTCACCACAATTATATATGTATATGTTGTTGTTGTTGTTATTTGCCGTCGAGTCGGCCCCGACTCATAGCGACCCCTCCTTGGGTTTCCGAGGCAGTATCACTACGGAAGTAGGATTGCCCAACCTTCCTTCCGAGGAGTGGCTGGTGGGTTTGAACCGCCAGCCTTCTGGTTAGCAGTCAAGTGCTTTAGCCACTATGCTACCAGAGCTCCTATATATGTATATACAAGTATATATATATGTGTGTGTGTGTATCTTGAAAGAGAGTTCTAGTGGTGCACTGTGGTTAGAGCATTTGGCTGCTAACCTAAAGGTTGGTGGTTTGAACCCACCAGCCACTCCATGGAAGATACATGAAGCAGTCTGCTTCTGTAAAGATTTACAGCCTTGGAAATGCTGTGAGGCAGTTCTACTCTGCCCTATAGGGTTGCTATGGGTCGGAATCATCTCGATAGCATTAGGTCTGGTTTTGGTTAATGTACTGGTCAGGCTTGCAGTCACATTAAAGCTTCATGTGTTGATTATTTCCAAAATTTCTGCCACAGATGAGCTGTGGGTCCTGAAGAAAGTAAAAGTCATTAAAAAGAAAGGAAATAAAGAAAAGACAAAAATGGAGGTCAGAATAGACTCTGAAAACTAAAATGGAGATAAATTGAATAGAGGAAATTATGATGTAAAAAAGCTGAACAGAAGATTTCAAAGGATGACTTTAGAAGACAAAGTAAAGTATTATAATGAAATGTGCAACAACCTGGAGTTAGAAAATCAGAGGAGTAGAACACACTCAAGCTAAAAGAACTGAAGAAAAAATTCAAGCCTCCAGTTGCAATATTGAAGGATTCTATGTGTAAGGAATGAATAATGCAGGACGCATCAAAAGAAGATAAAAAGAATACAAAGAGATCAATGTATCAAAAAGAATTGATTGCCATTCAACCATTCTAGGAGGCAGCATACCGTCAAGAACCAATGGTATTGAAGGACAAAGTCCAATTGAAGGAATTGGTGAAAAATAAGGCTCCAGAAACTGAGAAAATGCCTACTGATAAGTTTCAAAATATAGATGAAATGCTGCAAGCATTCATTTGTCTATGCTAAGAAATTTGGAAAACAGCTATTTGGACAACCCACTGGAAGAGGTCCATAGTTATGCTTATTCCAAATTAAGGTGATCCAATGGAATGTGAAAATAATCAAACAATATTATTAATATCACATACAAGTAAAATTTTGCTGAAGATAATTTAAAAACAGGTGCAGCAGTACATAGGGAATTGCCAGTAATTCAAGCTGGATTCAGAAGAGGACATGGAAGAAGGGATATCATTGCAGATGTCAGATGGATTTTGGCTGAAAACAAAGAAGATTAGAAAGATGTCTACTTGCATTTTATTGACTATCCAAAGGCATTTGACTGTGCAAATCATAACAAATTATGGAAAACATTAGGAAGGATGAGAATTCCAGAACACTTAATTATGCTCATGAGGAAACTATACATAGACGAAGAGGCAACAGTTTGATCAGTTTGTGTGGTTCAAAATCAGGAAGGGTATATGTCAGCATCATATCCTTTCACCATACTTTAATCTATCTATGCACTGAACAAATGAACCCAGAAACTGGACTATATGAAAAAGAATGTGGTATCAGGATTGGAGAAAGAGTCATTAACTATGTGAGATATGCAGATGACACAAACTTTCTTGCTGAAAGTGAAGAAGACTTGAAGCACTAGAAGACTTGAAGATCGAAGACTACAGCCTTTAGTATGTATTATACCTCAACACAAAGAAAACAAAAATCCTTACCACTGGACAAATAAGCAACATTATGATAAATGGAGAAAAGATGGAAGTTGTGAAGGATTTAATTTTACATGGGTCTACAATCAACACCCACCAAAGTAGCAGTCAAGAAATCAAACAAAGTATTGCATTGGGCAAATCTGATGCAAAAAAAAATTCTTTGAAGTGTTAAAAAGCAAAGATTTGACTTTGAAGACTAAGGTGTGCCTGACCCATGTCATTGTCTTTTTAACAGCTGCACATGCCCATGAGAACTATACAAAGAATAAGGAAGATCAAAGAAGAGTTGATGCCTTTGAATTGTGGTGTTGGCAAAGATGCTGAAAATACCATGCACTACCAGAAGAACAAACGAATCTGTCCTAGAAGAAGTGCAGTCCAAATGCTCTTTAGAAGTGACACTGGCCAGACTTCATCTTTTCTCCTTTGGTTATGTTATCATCGTTTCCTGGAGAAGGATATCATGCTTGGTAAAGCAGAGGATCAGCCAAAAAGGCAAAGACTCTTAACGAGATGGATTGACATAGGGACTGCAACAATGGGCTCAAGCAGAGCGGTGACTGTTAGGATGGTGCAGGACGGGCATCGTTTCATTCTGTTGTGCTTAGGGCCATTAAGAGTTGAAACCAACTCCATCACCCCTAGCAACAACAAGGAAAAGAATCCCTACAGGAGCAGACTGTCATATCTTTTCTCTCAAGGAGCCCTTGTGGGTTTGAACTACCAACCTTTTGGTTGGCAGCCTAGTACTTAGCCATTGAACCATCAGGAATTCTAAAAAGGGATTTTTTTAGTGTCATTTATTTCTAACACAATTTTTTTCTCTTCTTTCCTTTTTCATATCATTCTATTCTTATCATATATATTTGAGAATATAAGTTGTTGTCAGATGCTGGCAAGTCATCTCTGAGCCATAGTGACCCTATGTACAGCAGAACAAAACACTTCCCAGTCCTGTGCCAGCCCCATGATCCTTGCTATACTTGAACCCATCGTTGCAGCCACTGTGTCAATCCATCTTGTTGAGGGCCTTCTCTTTTTTTGTTGACCCTCCACTTTACCGACCATGATATCCTTCTCCAGGGAATGGTCCCTTCTTACAAAATGATCAAAGTAGGTAAAATGAAGCCTGGCCATTCTCACTTCCAAGGAGCATCCCAGCTGTACTTCTCCCAGGACAGATTTGTTAATTCTTTCATCAATCCATGGTACTTTCAGCATTCTTCACCAACACCACAACTCAAAAGCATCAACTCTTCTTTGGTCTTTCTTATTCATTGTCCAACTCTCAAATGCATATGAGGCAATGGAAAATAACATGGCTTGTGTCATACATATATACATATATATTCATACATATATGTATATATAGTCTTACATACTATCTTATTACATATATACATATATATATGTACATTCTTATATATATTGAGAGTGTTTTTAGTTCTATTGTGTTTTTTAATATTTCCTGTATTGTCTTTGTTTCCAATGGGTAAATTTTTTACCCATATTTGTTACAGTTTCTGTTTCTTATAATTTTTTTTATTCATTTACTATTGCATTAGTGAGGTTTAAAAAGAAAGAAGAAACACAATATGTAATTAGTCATTTTTTTTAATAAAAATCCTGTCTCCCTTTTTATGTTCCCAAATATTCACTTGAAGCTTTCTCTTCCACTTTAAGATGAATGTGGAATTTAGCATAAACAGAAAGATTCACTTTTTAAAAAAACTGTCTCAGACTAGCACCTTTTGAACTTTCCTTTGCAAGAAATGGAAGACTCAGTTCAGAGTACTTCTTATGTATAATCATAGCAATTTTGAAGAAGTTAGTGCCCTTCCCTGCTCAGTAGTTTCTTTTGGTCAGGTCAGTTCAAACAACACTACCAATATTTTTCACACAATGACATGTGGATAGAACAGAACCTTTCTTTCTATGCTGATAAGTGAAAAAGAAAAATTATAGTTTTACACATTTAGGTAATTTGAAGTGTAGATAATGATTGCTTTTCATATATAATTTTAGGATCTGGACAGTTTGATGTCTTTTTCTCTACAATTAGACTGACGTTTGTTTTCACTTAATTCCTAAGCATTTGTTCAGCTCTAAACATAATTTCCCTTGAACATTTTTTTTATTCAAAACCAGAAAATGCAATAGGAGAAAATGTAGAACACAAAAAAGACAAGCCATAGTTATGATGAAGTGAAGAAGGGACAAGTCAACTGCATCATATGCCAGAGACTCCAACTTATTTTAGTTGGACAGTATTTTCTGTCTGAGAATGGTTTTATGTGGAAGGATTTATTGACATGTTTGATGTGTTGAGGAGTGCTGTGAGCAGAGGCCAAAAAGCAGGAGACAGTTGATTGAATTAGATGTGATGAAATGGATAGTAAGGGGTTGCTCTACTCTTTTAAGACGTTTGGTTTGGAAAAGAAGGAAAGAGAGGTGCAATTATATTATTTTTAGAATAGAGACTAGAAGGGGAAAAGTTTAAAAGGAAAGTGCCTGTAAAGCTGAAGAAGTTGAAAATACAGGAAACAGAGAGAGAGAGAGAGATGAAGATAAAGAGAGAGATGATAGATGAGAAAGAAAGAAAGAAAGAGAAAGAGAACATAATTGGTAAAAAATATTTCTTTGAACAGAAGGAAAGACTAATGACCGGATCACATATATTAACATTAGTTGTGGACATAAGTACAGCCCTTGAGATTAGAAAGAAAAATTAAGTGATGTGGATGCAGCTTTGTTGTCAGGGGGATGAAGTAGGTAGGGAGGGACAGAAAATTGAGAACTCTTAACTTTCTGTGGAATTAGAAGGCAAATCATGTGCTGAGTCTATTTATAGGAATAAACTAAATTTAATAAGCTAAAATTATTATTTTACCTCAAAATCAAAATGGGAATAAGATGACAAAATAAACAACTCCTCTAATAGCTCTCTTTAGTGAAACAACATGGAGAGACAATAATTGAGTAACATTAAGTGTCCTAAACACATGGCTTCTTAGTAGGCTATTGACAGAAATTATGGATTTCACACAGCCCATCAATCTTTTATTTTTAGTTCATTTAGAAAACAATAAATGACAAGTACTGACTGTGGTTTCAGATGCTAAGAGACTGGTAGGTTCTGCAATTTTATCTCTGAAGGCTCTAAGTATCCTGTTTCCATTAAAGAAAGAAAAAAAAGTGCTTCCTCTAAAGGGCTTTCATTGAGGATGTGGCTATATGAAGCACTGTTTTATTTTATTTGCCTAAGTGCTTGCTCTTCACATGTAAAAAAAAAAAGGTTCATGGAAATTATATTTGGCTTTATTTGGTAACACTGTCTTATTTCAGGGAAAAAAAAAAAAGCCTGGTAAAATAAATAAGTATACAGCTCCCGCAGATAACTTGATGTTCCTGACATAAATTTCAGTCAGTAAAAAAATACAGAGAGGTTACTTGCTGAAGTATTTTATGCCAAATTGCTTATTTTAAAAAGAAAGTGCTTTCATCAGTTAAGTATATAATTTATTCAATCCTCTCAATTAAATGAACACATTCATAATTGAATATGGCACAAATGGTTTTTT
>NW_006921594.1:22065314-22070375 GCF_000298275.1 Orycteropus afer afer
ATGGCTGGGTCAAATGGTATTTGTATTTCCAACTTTTGAAGGAATAGTCATACTGCTTTCCACAATGGTTGTGGCACAAATGTTTTAAAGAACGCCAAGAGACACATAGACTAGGACTCTTGTTTATCAAAAAAAGAAAAAAGAAAAAAAAACACCTTGTATAAAAATCTTTGTGAAACACACTAATTCAAGAAAGAATTTAAAAAGTTTTTTAAGTATCACTGTTAATACCTATGACTTTTCTCTTTGCTTTTACTATTATGTAAAAGTCTTGGAGACAAAAAGTAGTAGTAGTGGCACAATTTTTGCATTCAGCTCTGGCACATTGTGACTTGCAGCTGGTTCTATTTCCAACTGAAGTCACACAGTATTCAGTATGATCCAATCCACACTAGGATGAAAACTGTGTCTGTTTCCAGGGAAATTAATCAACCTTGAGGAGCTCTGTCAGCACAGTGCTTAAGGCACTTGACTGCTAACCAGAAGGTTAGAGATTCAAACCCACCAGCCACTCCTCAGAAGGAAGGTTGGGCAATCTATTTCCGTAGTGATGCTGCCTCGAAAACCCAAGGAGGGGTCGCTATGAGTCGGTCTGACTGGACGGCATATAACAACAACAATCAACCTTGAGGAGCTCTGGTAGTTCAGTGCTTAAAGCATTTGGTTGCTAACCAAAAGGTCGGCCTTTTGAACTCACCAGCCACACCACATGAAAAAGTTGAAGCACTCCGCTTCTATAAAGATTTACAGCCTTGGAAACCCTAGCGGACAATTCTACTCAATCGTATAGTGTCTCTATGAGTCAGAATTGACTTGATGGCAGTGGGTTTGTTTTGGTTTTCACTTTGGTTCTGGTAAACTACTTCATGATGCTTTACTGTGTGCTCATTTGTTTAATGAAGTAAGAGCAAATCTATGCTAAATCTGGTGTCTGAGTTGGCTTTCACTTTTTCCACAAAGGATTTTACTTCTTAATGGATTATAGTTTTGCCAATTATACCACAATGTCAGGTACAAGATGGTTAGGAATGATTGAAAATATAGAATTATGGAAATGATTTTAGCCACACTTAAAAGTGTTTATTGTATTCATATAAATGAGATTGCTTTAACTCAATAATCAGATATAAATTGGGGTTCTGATTACCATAGAAATAGAAGAACTGAGGAATTTAATTGCCCCCTTTCTTAATATCTCACTCTCACTGCCTTCCAATCAATTCTGACTCAAAAACCTCTCCTTGAGTTTCCAAGGCAGTATGTCTACAGAACTAGATTGCCCAAACAAGACAAAATCATGATCTTTTAAGATTTATTGAAAGGTAGAAGAAGCTGTATATGGGCTGAAAGATCTTGTATACTTCATGTAACAAATTCATTGACAATGAAACATTTACATTGTAATTTATTTTATACTTCACATTCTTTATGATAGATTAAATATTATTCTAAAAAAAAAGAGGAAATGTGGCAATTATTAAAAAAAAAAAAAAGCCACACTACAAAATACAGATTTTCTCACACACATATAATAATCTAGCCAAGGGAAAAATCACAAATATTAACAATAATATATTAAATAGTTTGTAAGCGAAGGAGAGAGCATATACACATGACATTAATATTGCTATTGTTTGTGAATTTTAGACTGCTTTTTAGGTTTAAAAAAATTTCCACAAACATGGTATGCAAACTGAGTTTTGTATTTGCAGGTAAGAAACCTAGATAAGCAACCTTGATAAGTTATTATAGACCTTGTTTCATAGTGTAAATCTAGCACTTACACTGACTATCAGAATTGTGTGTACCTAAATATCTGATAAGGAGCTCCGGTAGCATAGTACCTAAGGCACTTGACTGCTAACCAGAAGGCTGGTGGTTCAAACCCACCAGCCACTCCTCAGAAGAAAGGTTGGGCAATCTACTTCCATAGTGACACTGCCTCGGCAACCCAAGGAGGGGTTGCTATGAGTCGGGTCCGACTCGACGGCACATAACAACAACAAAATATCTGATAATAGATAGAATGATTAACTTTATGGTTTGCAGTGAATTGAGTAAATGCTCAGTTTTTAAAACTGGAAGTTCATTTCTATGCTACTGTGGTCATGGGCAATGCTAGGCATACTGATTTGTCCCTAAGGTCACATCAGTATATATTACCAGACTATTCATCATATTTCTATGTGGTTTTACTTGTCAGATTCTCTATAAAACATTTTAAGTAAACAGGATCACAAGTATATGTACTAGAAGGTTCACTAAATGTATGTGTTATAAATTTTCCCCCCCTTCACCTATCAAGCTTTCTGTAAATATTTGCTGAATGAATGAACTTGCAAAGAATCAGAAACTAGTCTTTCTAGAAGTTTGACTGTAACAGAAAAAGATATGACAATACCCAAAAGGAAGATAAATTCAAAAATGTGAAATGTGATTTTTTGTTCCATTGTTTATAAAACTAAAAAGTTAATTTATTATAATCACTGTTGCTATCAAGACAGAAAAACTGATACAGAGGGTTTTTTTTTTTTTTTTTTAACCGCAAGAATGTACTAAAAAGAATTTACTAAACCTACAGAACAGTAACTTGACTTTGGGGGTTCATGACATTTTGTGGGTTCAAGCAACATCAAGAGACATTTTGCCCTTCTATGTCGTCCTTTTCTTTATTTTTTCTTCTGTCTTCCTGATTTTTTAATTGTATATTTGTGTGTGTGCAAGTGTACACATTTTGGTACTTATTTTGTAGCAGGGGATATTATACGTACTTTACATGTATATGTATATTTTATATATAAATACATTATATAGAGAGATTATGTATTATATACATATTATACTGCATGTATATATATGTATGTACTTATATTTATGCAACTATTAAATCACTCAATGTTTACAATATTATCCCAATTTGACTAGATGAGAGAACTGATGCATAAAAAGGTTCCATTACCTGCCCGTGTTTACCCAGATAATAAATGGTAGATCCAATAACAAAACTTGTTATGTAATCTCCATACCATCTAGCTTCTGTAGAAAAAAAAAAGAATAAATGCAAAGAAAAAAAAATTCAATCCCACCCAGAAGCAACATGTTGAGAGGGAAAGAGCTTATTGTTGGGTACAACTTGGTCATCATGTTGTTGTTGTTGTTGTTGTTATGTGCCATTGAGTCAGACCTGACTCACAGCAACCCCTCCTTCAGGTCATCATATGACATGTTAAACACTTTGGAATCTATCCTGAGAGCAATGAGAATCTATTTCAGAGACACAGGTGGTGATGTTATCAGATTTCCATTTTGGAAAGATCATTTGGGCTGCAAAATGGATAAATGCTTCAAATGGAAGATGAATGGATTGAGGGGAGCCACTTAGGAGCCTATTGCTCTTGTGTGACCTCAACTTCCAGTTTGTCTGGAACAATCTTCATTTTACACCTATTGCCTCAATGTCTCACCTAGTTTAGTTTTTGTCCAGGATTTTTTCTTTGTGTCAAAGTATTATTATTATTATTTACATTAAAATAATCAGAAATGAGTTTTAGATGTAACCTCTGGACAGCTTCTGTCTTTATTTAACAAGCACATGGTTATATCTGAAAAACAACCTCTAATAATCATCTCCCTTTTCCAGATTCAATGTAAATAACAGCACCCTTTCAATGACAGTAAACTGAAAGTAGGATCCAAGATGGCTGACTAGGCAGATACACTATCCAGACAGACCCAAGAAATCAAGTGAAATGGATATGGATTACAATCCTGGAACCCCAAGCTTCAAAGGAAAGAATAAAATAAAAGATAAATACCAATTAGAGGGAGACAGTGAGAGAAAACAGTGAACAAGGAAACATACAGAACAGTAAATTACCAACTGGCCCAGCACAGAGCAGCCATTTTGAATTATTGCAAGCACTATTCTGACTGGGGCAGGAACCAGAATACTGGCTCTGCTCACCGAGGACTGCACTAACACCCACATCAGTGACTGGCGACCAGAGAAGTATGATCTCTCTACCCCAAATAATCCTCCATTGTCCAGAGACATGGCCCCCCTCCATCCTCACCCACACAAGGGCCAGTCAAATCCCCCCTAAAGCCTATGCTGTGCTTTTAATCCCTTTTATTTTTCCTTTTTCTTTCTTAATTCTTTCCTCTTTTTCTGCTTTTATCTCTCTTTTTTCCTTTCTCTTCCCTTTTCACCCCTTTTATTTAATCTCACAGAAGAAGTGCCCCCCATGCCTCCCCATTCAGAAGCACTCACTTCTGCCCCTGTGGTCGGAGGTGTTGGAGTGCAGCTTCCACTGTAGCCATCTTTGGCAACAAGTGCTTGCACCAATACTATGCTGCTTTCCTTTTCTTTTTTCCCTCTCTTTTCTTTCTTTTTATTTCTTCCTTCTTTCTTGCCTTTTGTTTTTGTTTTTATATTCTTTTCTTTTCTCTTCTTTTTTCTTTTTTTGGATCTCCCCAGTGTCACATGTCCCTGTCCAACCAAGGTCAGTGATGCATAATCCCATGATGCAAGCTACATATTTCCACTGCAAGTGTTTTTGCTGGCTAACATTTGCACCAGTTATGTGCTACTTTTTTTTAGTTTCCTTCCTTCTTAGTTCTGCCCCTTATTATTATTATTATTATTTTTAATTTTTTCCCCTTCTTTTCTTCTTCTTCTTCTTCTTTTTTTTTTTTTTTGGATTGTATGGAGCAGTTGCCCCACACTCCACTACAACCTCATTCAGCACTATACACCCCTGCCTCTCCACATTTGGTAGTGTGCACTCTCAGGGGAGACAGCACCATTCCTGCTGCAGCCATCTTTAGTCGTTATTGCTTGTACCACCACTGTGTTTTTTTCCCCCTTTTTAATTTTTTCTTTCTTCTTATTTCTTCCCTCTTCTCCTCTTAATTTTTTGTCATTCTTAGTGTTTCTCTTCCACTCATCTTTTTGCCTCCCTTTTTCTTCCCAGCAGTTAGGAGTCACCACCCACTCAAGCAGAATTGGATCAATGAAAGAGGGTGGGAAACACCTTTCCAGCCTGCCCTCAGTTGCTACAC
>NW_006921594.1:22071096-22075370 GCF_000298275.1 Orycteropus afer afer
AAAGCATCAAGAAAATTGTTGAAAATTTTTCAGAAGAAAACTTCTGTAATATCATGAAAGATGAGATTATTCATTCAAGAAGCTCAATGAGCCCCACATATGATAGATCCCAAAAGAAAATCATCAACACATATCATACTCAAACTTTCCAAACCAAAGACAAAGAAAGAATCCTGAAAGCAGCTCAGGAAAACTGAATCATTATCTACAAAGGAGAACCAACAAGAATAAGCTCTGATTACTCAGCAGAAACCATGCAGGCAAGAATGCAATGTTGTTGCTGTTGTTGTTAGGTGACATCAAATTGTCTCTGACGCATAATGGCCCTATGCACAGCAGAACGAAACACCTCCCAGTCCCACATCAGCACCCTGGTCCTTGTTATACTTGAGCCCATTGTCACAGCCACTGTGTCAATCCATCTCATTGAGGGCCTTTCCCTCTTTCATCAACCCTCCGCCTTACCAAGCATGACATCCTTCTCCATGGAATGGTCCCTTCTGACAACATGACCAAAGTATGTGAGACGAAGCCTGGCCATTCTCATTTCCAATGAGCATTCCAGCTGCACTTTTTCCAGGACAGATATGATAGATCTTTTAGCAGTCCATAGCACTTTCAGCATTTTTCACCAATACCACAATCAAAAGCATCAACTCTTCTTTCGTTTTCTTATTCATTATCCAGCTCTCACATACATATGAGGCAATTGAAAATAAAATGGCTTGTCTCAGGCACACCTTAGTCCTCAGGGAGACATCTTTGCTCTTGAAAAAGGTCCTTGGCAGCCAATTTGCCCAGTGCTATATGTCATCTGATGTCCTGACTGCTTCTTCCATTGGCATCAATTGTAGAACCAAGCAATCTGAAATCTTTGACAACTTCTATCATTTCTCCATTTATCATGATGTTGCTTATAGGTCCAGTTGTGAGGATTTTTGTTTTCTTTATATTGAGGTGTAATTCACTCTGCAGACTATTCTTCAGTCTTCATCAGTAAATGCTGCAAGTCATCCTCACTTTCAGCAAGAAAAATTGTGTCATCTGTGTTAACTAACAGGTTGTTAATGAGTCTTCCTCCAATACCTATGCCACATTCCTCTTCATAATATCCAGCTTCTTCTTTATTTGCTCAGCATGTAAGTATGGTGAAAGGATACAACCCTGAAACACTCCCTTCTTGATTTTAAAACACGCAGTGTCCCCTTGTTCTGTTGGAATGACAGCCTCCTGGTCTACATATAGGTTCCTCATGAGTACAGTTAATGTTTTGGAATTCCTATTCTTCTCAATGTTATCCACAATTTGTTATGATCCACACAATCAAATGCTTTTGCATACTCAATTAAAACACAAGTAAACATCTTTCTGGTATTCTTTGCTTTCAGTCAAGATCCATCTGACATCAGCAGTGATATCCCTCATTCCCCATCCTCTTCTGAATCCAGCTTGCATTTCTGGAAGTTCTCTGTCAATATACTTCTGCAACCGTTTCTGAATTATCTTCAGTAAGATTTTACTTGCATGAAATATTAATGGTATTGTTCTATAATTTCCACATTCTGTGGGATCGCCTTTCTTCAGAATGGGTATATATGGATCTCTTCCAGTAAGTTGGCCAAGTCACTGTCTTCCAAATCTCTTGGCGTAACTGAGTGAGTGCCTCCAGTGGGGCATCTGTTTGTTGAAACATTTCAATGGCTCAATTCCTGGAACCTTGTTCTTCACCAATTCCTTCAGTGCAGTTTCTACTTCTTCCTTCAATACCATGCACTCTTGAACATATGCTACCTCCTGAAATGGATAATGATAGACCAGTTCTTTTTGGTACAGTGACTCTGTGCAGACCTTTCATCTTCTTTTGATGCTTCCTGCATCACTGAATATTTTTTGCCCATAGAATCTTTCAATATTGTAACTCAAGGCTTAAGTTTTTCTCAGCTTGAGAAATGCTGAGCATGTTCTTCCCTTTCAGTTTTCTAACTCTAGGTAGGTCTTTGCACATTTCATTATCATAATTGGCTTTATCTCCTTGAGGTGCTCTTCAAAATCTTCTGTTCAGCTCTTTTATCTTTTTATTTCTTCCATTTGCTACTCTCTGCACAAGGGCAAGTTTCAGAGTCTCTTCTGACATCCATTTGGGTCTTTTCTTCTTTTCTCATCTTTTTAATGACCTCTTGCTTTTTTAATGGATGATGTTCTTGATGTTATCCAACAATTCTTCTGGTTTTTGGTCATTGGTGTTCAATGGATCAAATGTATTCTTTAGATGGTCTCTCAATTCAGGAAGGATATATTAAAGGTCATATTTTGTTTCTTGTGGGCTTTTTTAAATTGTCTTCAACTTCAAGTTGAACTTGCATATGAGCAGTTGATAATCTGTTCCACAATCAGTGCTTGGGCTTATTTTGGCTGAAGATATTGAACTTTTCCATTGTTTCTTGCCACTGATATAGTCAGTCTGATTTCTGTGTACTCTTCAGCCAAAGTCTATGCGTATAGCCACCATTTGTGTTCTTGAAAAAAGGTATTTGCAATGAATAAGTCATTGGTCTTGTAAAATTCTATCATGCTATCTCCAGTGTTATTTCTGTCACCAAAGCCAAATTTTCTAACTACCGGTGATTCTTCTTTGTTTCCAACTTTTGCATTCCAGTCACCAGTGATAATTAACACATCTTGATTGCATGTTCAGTAAATTTCAGACTGCAAAAGTTGATAAAAATCTTCAATTTCCTCATCTTTGGGTCTGGTGGTTGGTGTGTAAATTTGAATAATAGTAATACTAACTGGTCTTCCTTCTAGGTGTATGAATATTATCCTATCACTGACAGCATTGTACTTCAGAACAGATCTTGAAACATCCTCTGTAATGATGCATGCCATGCCATTCCTTTTCAAATTGTCATTCCTGGCAAAATAGATCATAAGGTTGTCTGATTCAAAATGGCCAAAACTGGTCCATTTCAGCTCACTAATGCCTAGGATATCAATCTTTACGCATTTGTTTTCATTTTTGATAATTTCTAATTTTCCTAGAGTCATATTTCATACATTCCATGTTCCTATTATTAATGGATGTTTGCAGCTGTTTCTCTTCAATTTGACTTGTGCCACATCAGCAAATGGAGGTCTCAAAAGCTTTACTTTATCCATATCATGAAGGTTGGTTCTACTCTGATAAGGAAGCTTTTTCCCAGTCATATTTTGAGAGTCTTCTGACCTAAGGGGCTCTTCTTCCTGCACTGTACCGGATAATGTTCCAGGCTATTCTTAAAGTTGCCCAGTAACGTATCAGACAGTGTTTCTCTGCTATACATAGGTTTTCCTTGGCCAATTCTTTAAGAAATGGATGGCCTCTTCCTTCTTACTAGTCTGTTTCAGTCTGCAAGCTGTGTTGAAATCTATGCACCATGTGCAACCCTACTGGTGTTTGAAGCACCAGTGCCACAGTCTCAAGCCTCACAGTAATACACAAGTCACCAGAGTATGACAAACTGACAGACAAGTTCATTTCCCTTAGTTGTTCAAACCCTCTCCATGCTCCCCTAACTGGATCCTGGTGCTTTTGTTGTCCCCAGCATTTCCTACCCTTTCCTGCCTCAGAGGTGGGACCAGTCTCCCTCTTCTTACCTGGACAAGAAGGCAATGGGATGGTATATATAAAGCCTTGAAAGAAAAAAAAAAAATTGTCAAGCAAGAATTACATATTTAGCAAAACTGTACCTCAAATATGATGGCAAGATTAGGACATTTGTAGATAAACAGAAATTAAGGTAATTTGTAAAAAGACAGACCAATCTTACAAGAAATGCTAAAGGGAGTGTCCTTTGACAGAAAACCAACAATGGCAGAAAACATTCTGAGATTAAGATTAAGACAATCAACCCAGGTATAGAAGTAGCAAAAATAAAATAAATCTAAACGATTAAAAATAGGAACCAGAGTCACCACTTTGTAAATGATGACAAATACAAAGCAGAAAGAGGGATTAAATGATGTAGTTACAGAACTTTCAAATGGAGAGAAAGTCAAGATGATATCAATATAGAGCAGAGTGTTTTAAATTTGAGAAGATAATGATAAAATACAAAGTGACCTCAAAGAAAATTAATAAATCTTCTCACTAAAATGAAAAAGAAGAAAATCATAAAGATTCAGTAAACTTTAAAACAACAATGACAAAGGAAATAATAAGAACATCTGTAAACAAAATTAAGTCAGCACAGAAAAGTATATGGAGAAAAAATTCATCAATGCCAACCAAAAAAAAA
>NW_006921594.1:22075760-22077548 GCF_000298275.1 Orycteropus afer afer
TAGATAACTCCACGATAAAAGTAGGAGACTTTACAGGGACCTCAGCCTTCATAACCCTGAGACCAGAAGAACTATATGGTATCCAGCTATCAATGCCAACCACTTGGAAAGAGATCAAAATTGGAGATCCTGCATAAAGTGAGAGGAAAAATGTGAAAAATAACTCAAAAACACAAAAATGACCAGAATTACTGGTCAGATAGAGACTAGTAGAACCCCCGAGACTATGCTCCTGGGTTATCCTTTGGGCCTGGAACTGAACTCACTTGTATGGATCACCTCTCAGCCAAACAGTAGAAATATACCTACAAGCAGAACATCTACCCCCGAGAGATGCACCCACCTACCTTAAGGAGATACACCCCTTAGATTAATAAACCAGGAGACATCAGAAGGGCAGCATTTGCATAGAGGGAAACCTGGGCAGACAACAATCTATAGATAACAAGGGCACAGGAAAAGGGTAGTCATGGGTGGAGATGGGAGGAGAGATTTTTATGTTTGGCAAAATATATTTTTATACTTAGCAAAACAGCATATTGTAATTGGGGCTGTGAAACCAAATGAGCATGAACTGTTGAGAGTAAAATGAATCTGCTCTGTAAATTTGCACCCAGATCATAACTATTTTTTTAAAAGTAGGAGACTTGGATATAACTCTTTCAATGAAGGAAATACCTACAAAGAAACTTAACAAAGATACAGAATATCGAAACAACACAATCAACATATTAGAACTCACAGATGTATGCAGAACACTACACCCAACAACAACACAATATACATTCTTTTCCAGTGTACATGGAAATTTCTCCAGAATAGACCATATTTAGGTAACAAAGCAAATCTCAATAAATTTAAAAACATCAAAATACTGTCAAGCATCTTCTCAGATTACAATGCTATAAAATTAGAAATCAGCAACAGGAAAATCAAGGGGACAAAAATCAAATACATGGAAACAGAATAACACCCTGCTTAAAAACTACTGGGTAATAGAATAAGTAAAAAATTAAATGAAACATTTCCTTAATCAAACAAGAATGAAAATACAACATACCAAAACCTATAGGACACAATTAAAGCAGTGCTCACAGAAAAATCTATAGCAATAAACACACACATCAAAAAACAGGAGAGAATCCAAGTCAACACTTCAACCCCACATCTTCAACAATTAGAAAAAGAACAGCAAAAAAATAAAAAATAAATAAAGCCTACAGTCACCAGAAGAAAATAAATAATAAAGATTTGAGCAGAAATAAATGAAACAGAAAACAGAAAAACAGAAAGAGTCAAAAATATTAGAGGTTGGTTCTTTGAAATTATTAATAAAATTGACAAACCACTGAAAAATCAACAAAAGAAAAGTAGGAGAAGATGCAAATAACCTGAAAAACAAATGAAATAGGCATTGTTACAACAGAAATTGAAGAATTAAAAAGAATAATAACAGATTATGAAGTATCATACTTCAACAAATTTGAAAATCTAGAAGAAATGGACAAGCTTCCAGGAACACTTTATCTACCCAAACTAACACAATAGGAGGTAGAAAGCATAAACAGACTCATCACAAAAGAAGAAATTGAACAGGTCATTTAAAAAAAAAGCTCCCAACAGCAGCAACAAAAATACCTGGCCCAGACAGCTTCACTGACAAATTCTACAAAACATGCAGAAAAGAGTTGACATCAATACTACTCAAACTACTCCAGAACACAGAAGTGGATGGAATACTCCTAAAGCTATTCTATGAAGCAAGCACAACTCTGATACCAAAATCAG
>NW_006921594.1:22078263-22086198 GCF_000298275.1 Orycteropus afer afer
TAAAAGAAAGAATATACCAAGCTCATGGCTAGGAAGACTTAACATAGTGAAAATGTCAATAGTACCCAAAGCGATCCACAGATTCCATCATTATTCTTTAAGGAGATGGAAAAACTAATCAATAACTTTATATATGAAAAGGGAAGAGACCCTCAGCAAACAAAACACTACTAAAGAAGAACAAAATAGGAAGCCTCACACTCCTGATCTCAAAACCTACTAAATAGCCGTGGTAGTCAAAATAGTCTGGTATTGGTACAATGCAGACGCATAGACCAATGGAACAGAGCTGACAATGCAGAAATACGTTCATCCACCTATGGACGGCTGATCTTTGCTAAAGGAGAGAACTACATTAAATGAGGAAGAGATAGTCTGTTTAACAAATAGTGCTGGCAAAACTGGATATCCATTTGCAGAAAAATGAAACAGGATACATATCTCTCACCAGATACATTGAAGATTAAAAACTTAAATGTAAAATGTAAAACCACAAAGATGATCAAAGAAAAAACAGGGACAAATATAGGGGCTCTAATACATGTCATAAATACCATACACTAGCAAACATGACTGAAAATGCACAAACAGCAGAAGACAAACTAGACAATTGGAGCCTCCTAAAAATTAAACATTTATGTACATCAAAAGACTTCACCAGAAGATAACCTACAGACCGGGAAAAAAATTTTGTCAATCACATATCAGACTAGCGACTAATCTATAAAATTTATTGGAAATTCAACACTTCAATAACAAAAGGACAAAGAAAAAGTGAATGGAGGACATGAACAGAAATTTCACCAAAACATTCAGGCAGCCAACAAACACATGAAGAAATGTTCATAATAATTAGCCATTAGAGAGATGCAAATCAAAACAATGTGTTATCATCTCACCCTATCTTTAATAGTAAAGTTGAAAAAAAGAAAAAAAGAGAAAATAACAAATGCTAGCAAGGTTGTGGTGAGACTGGAACCTTCATCCACTGCTGGTGGCACTGTAAAATAGTGCAACAACTGTGGTAAACAGTATAGTGCTTCCTTAAAAATTTGGCAAAGAATATCATTTAATCCAGGATTCCCACTACTAGGTATATATTCTAGAGAAATAAAAACAGATACATGCACACCCATGTTCATCACAGAATTATTTACAATTGCAAAAGGATAGAAACAACCTATGGGCCCAGCAAGAGATGAATGGATAAACAAATTATGGTACATACACACAATGGAATAACATGCAACTTTACAGAATAGTAATGAATCTGTAAAACATAACATTGATGAACCTAGAGGACTTTATGCTGAGTGAAAATAGTCAATCACGAAAGGACAACTACTGTATGACCCCACTGCTGTAAAAAAAAAAAAAAAGGTTTACACACAGAAACATTCTTTGAAGCTTACCAGGGGTGGGAGAGGAAGGGAGGATAAATCACTAAGTAGAGTATAGATGTGTATTAACTGAGGGGAAGGGAAAGGCAATATACAAAAGGGGGATGCCAGCACAAAATGATCAAGCAAAGGAAGACATTGGGTGGAGCACACAAGGTAAAGGAAACAAAAATAAATACTATTACATACACAATCCTGTAATAACAATAATGATAATAATCTATGACTGGATACATAGACAAAGTAGCTGAACAGGTGTGGGAAGATGAATGGGACTAGATCCACTAACATACATAATTTTCACAGAGGATATTTCTATATATGTATTTATATGTGCTGAAAGTGTAGCCATGAATATACTAGAGCATACAGGAGGCTAAGTTATGAAAACTTCTTAGCTATAACCAAACAGCTTGAGGAAATGAGTCTATGGGCCTACAGGCTCAGGACCATAGTCTCAGGGGACATTAAGGTCACTAGGCATAACTTAGTCCCCAAAGACAATGTTCTACGTCCTACTTCAGTGAGTAGCAACTGTGGCCTTAAATGCTTGTTAGCAACACACTAAGGTAAAACTATTGGTCTCTCCTTGTCTGGAACAAAGAAGAGTTAAGAAAATCCAAGGTGCAAGGAAATAATTACTCCAAAATACAAATGGACCACGTGAACCCCAGCATCCATGACCTTGAGACCAGAAGAAGTAGATGGTATCTGGCTACCACTGCTGACTTCACTGAAAGGGATCACAATAGGAAATCCTGGATGGAGTGGAAGAAAAACATGGAACAAAATCAAAATACAAACACCAGGTATGACAGAGTATGGCCCTTAGACATCCTTCTAGCCTAGAACTAACTCACCTCCATGGCTCAACTTTAGGCCAAATAATAGACAACCCTGTAAGGTAAACAATAGCACTAGGAAGGTATGTACCCCTTAGAACAATCAACCTTATAAGATCAAAAGGGCAGCATTTGCCCAGTGAGAAAGGTCAGAAGGCAGGAAAGGATAAGAAAGAAGAACAAATGGAAATGGTAACCACAGAGAGGAAGTGGGATGAGTGCTGTTATATTGTGAGGATTACAATCAATGTCACGAAACAAGATGTATAAGAACTGTTGAATGGGAAACAAATTTGTCCTGTAAACTTTCACACAAATTAAAATATAATGTTTTTTTAAGAATATAATTGAATAGTTCTTTAAAAATTAAAAAAAATACAACCACAGACTATATATTCTCACTGAAAAAAAAAAAGTGCGGTTGTACATGAATGGGTGGAGACTGTGAACTCTGCATTTTCAGGTGATGGTGGGGGAAGTTTTTGAGCTTTAGCCCCTACCAGACACTTGTAAATTAGCCAACTGTGCTGTGGAACATGTCACAGCTTAGAAGATGCATGAAGCCACTAGGTGACAGACTGCAGGGTCAACGGGAAACATGAGGAATTAAAGGTTAGAATTGCACACGCCTTTTGCAGTATAATGTAAAGAGAATACTCCAAAGTCTCTTTCTACAACAGTTTTATCATTTATTGTATATTGTACATTTACAATTATTTATTCAACCACTTTGTGGTTTGGTAAAGCTTTTTGTTGTTTTATTTTACAACAAACTCAAAATGTAAAAAGCATGTTGAATCAAAAATTTAATACTGAATATACACTTTCCAAAGTTGAAAAATAATGTGAAGTTGCACAAAATGTTTGTAATTGTTTATCATCTATTAATAGGGATGTTTTTGAGTTGTGGTGTTGGTGAAGAATACTGAAAGTACCATGAACTTCCAGAACAACTAACAAATTAGTCCTGGAAGAAGTACAGCCAGAATGCTCCTTGGAAGTGAGAATAGCCAGATTTAATCTCACCTACTTTGGTCATATTGTCAGAAGGGACCATTCCCTGGAGCAGGATATCATGCCTGGTAAGTGGAGGAGCAGCAAAAAAAAAGAGGAAGACCCTCAACAAGATGGGTTGACACAATGGCTGCAATGGTGGGCTCAGGTATAGCAAGGATTGGAAAGCTGGCATGGGAACAGACAGTGTTTCATTCTATTGTCTCTATAAATCAAAGTTGACTCAATGGCACCTAACAACAACAACAACAGCAACAACAATAGGGGACATAATAAAATTAATGGTTACAAGGAATCCAGAAAACACAAAATTCTGAAAAAAAAATCATTTTCTTAAGAAGTTAACTATTTTAAGAAGAATGTCTCCAATGACAATTTAATACATGCAGCTGCTGCATAACATTCTGAGAAGTATGAGTTTTCATTTTGATCAAATAAGTGATTTTTTAAATAGTTTATTTTCAATTCCCAGTTTTCTAAGAAATGTATGAATAGTGAAGCAATACCTCTGATACTATTTTATATATGTTATCAGATGTTCCAATAGAAATCGTGCCAGTTAAATCCAATAATGGCTCAATTTTTCCATCTAATTCATGGAATCAAAGTAAAAATCTTGGAGAAGGTAGAACATCTGACATTAAATGATATAAATTCAGTTAAAAAGTTCAACCTTCAAGATACAATTATTTATTTTTACAGTGATAATATGAATACAAATTTTGGTGGAACAGCACTGTGGAGAAAACAATGTTCTGGATAATTTAAGAAAACTATTGTTTCAACATTGTCTGATGCAGTGCAGTAGGATGAGCCCCTTAGGTCAGAAGAATCTCAAAATACAACTGGGAAAGAGCTGTATTATTAGAGTAGAACCAACCTTAATGATATGGATAAAGTAAAGCTTTCAAGACCTCCATTGCTGACATAGCATGACTCAAATTAAGGAGAAACAGCTCCAAACATCCATTAATAATTGGAACATGGAATATATGAAGTATGAATCAAGGAAAATTGGAAGTTGTAAAAAATGAAATGGAACACATAAAGATTGATATACTAGGCATTAGTGAGCTGAAATGGACCAGTTTGGGCCACTTTGAATCAGACAACCATATGATCTACTATGCTGGGAATGACAATTTGAAGAGGAATAGCATGACATTCATCATCACAAAGGATGTTTCAAGATCTGTCCTGAAGTACAAGGCTGTCAGTGATAGGATAATATCATGCGCCTACAGTTAATAATATTATTATTCAAACTTATGCACCAACCACCAAAGCCAAAGATGAGGAAATTAAAGATTTTTAATCAACTTCTGCAGTCTGAAATTGAACGTGCAATCAAGATGTGTTAATTATCACTGGTGACAGGAGTGCAAAAGTTGGAAACAAAGAATAATCACTGGTTGTTGGAAAATTAGGCCTTGGTGACAGAAATAATGCTGGAGGTTGCATGGTAGAATTTTGCAAGACCAACGACTTATTCATTGCAAATACCATTTTTCAACAACACAAATGGTGGCTATACATGTGGACTTTGCCAGATGGAGTACACAGGAATCAGATTGACTACATCTGTTGCAAGAGGCAATGGAAAAGCTCAATGTCTTCAGCCAAAACAAGGCCAGGAGCTGATTGTGGAACAATTGACTGCTCATATGCATGTACAAGTTGAAGTTGAAGACAATTAAAACGAGTCCATGAGAGCCAAAATATGAACTTGAATATATCGCTCCTGAATTTAGAGACCATCTAAAAATAGATTTGATGCATTGAATGCCAATGACCAAAAAACAAGAAGAATTGTGGAATGACATCAAAAACATCATCCATGAAGAAAGCAAGAGATCATTAAAAAGACAAGAAAAAAAGAAAAAAACTGAATGGTTGTCAGAAGAGACTCTGAAACTTGTCCTTGAGTGGAGAATAGCTAAAACAAATGGAAGAAATGACAAGATAAAAGAGCTGAACAGAAGATTTCAAAGAGCAGCTCGAGAAGACAAAGCCAATTATTATAATGAAATGTGTAAAGACTTGGAGTTAGAAAACCAAAAGGGAAGAACATGCTTGGCATCTCTCAAGCTGAAAGAACTGAGGAAAAAAAATTAAACCTCGAGTTGCAGTATTGAAAGGTTCTATGGGCAAAATATTGAATGATGCAGGAAGCATCAAAAGAAGATGGAAGGAATACACAGAGCCACTGTACCAGAAAGAACTAATCAATCTTCTTCCATTTCAGGAAGTGGCATATGTTCAAGAATGAATGGTATTGAAGGAAGAAGTCAAAGCTACACTGAAGGAATTGGCAAAGAACAAGGCTCCAGGAACTGGTGTTCCAATTAAAATTGTTTTAACAAACACATGTCCTGCTAGAGGCACTCATTCAGTTACACCAAGATATTTCGAAGACAACTACCTGGCCAAGTGACTGAAAGAAATCCATATTTGTACCCATTCTGAAGAAAAGTGATCACACAGAATGTGGAAATAATAGAACAATGTCATTAATATCACATGCAATAAAATCTTACTGAAGATAATTCAAAAATGGTTGCAGCAGTATATTGACAGAGAGCTTCCAGAAATGCAAGCTGGATTCAGAAGAGGTTGGGGAATGAGGGATATCACTGCTGATGTCAGATGAATCTTGGCTGAAAGCAGAGAATACCAAAAAAATGTTTTCTTGTGTTTTGTTGACTATGCAAAAGCATTTGATTATGTGGATCATAACAAATTGTGGATAACATTGAGAAGAACAGGAATTCCGTAACACTTAATTGACTCATGAGGAACCTGTACATAGACCAAGAGGCTGTCATTCAAACAGAACAAGGGGACACTGCATGGGTTAAAATCAAGAAGAGTGTGTGTTAGGGTTGTATCCTTTCACCATACTTATTCAATTTATATGCTGAACAAATAATCCCGGAAGCTGGACTATGTGAAGAAGAAGGTGGCATCAGGATTGGAGGAGGAATCATTAACAACCTGTGATACTCTAATGACACAACTTTGCTTGCTGAAAGTGAGGATGACTTGAAGCACTTACTGATGAAGATTGAAGAATACAGTCTGCAGTATGAATTACATCTCAATATAAAGAAAACAAACATCCTTACAACTGGACCTATAAGCAGCATCACGATAAATGGAGAAAAGATTGAAGTTGTCAAAGACTTCAGATTGCTTGGTTCTACAATTGATGCCAATGGAAGCAGCAGTCAGGACATTAGATGACGTATATCAAAAACAAACCAAATTCACTGCTGTGGAGTCAAATCTGACTCATAGTGACCCCTTCTTGCCCTCTCTTTCTTCGGAGGAGTGGCTGGTGGGTTTGGACCTCCAGCCTTCTGGTTAGCAGTCAAATGCCTTGTTGTTATTGTTGTTATGTGCCCTCGAATTGTACCCAATTCATAGCGACCCCTGCTTGGGTTTCCCAGGCAGTATCACTACAGAAGTAGATTGCCCAACCTTTCTTCTGAGGAGTGGCTGGTGGGTTTGAACCACCAGCCTTCTGGGTTAGCAGTCAAGTGCCTTAGGCACTACGCTACCAGAGCTCCTGTCAAATACCTTAGGCACTGAAAAGTACCTCTTTCAAGTGGTGAGGTGCAAAAATGTCTCCTTGAGGACTAAGGTACGCCTCACACAAGCCATGGTATTTTCAACCACCTCATACGCTTGTGAGAGCTGGACAATGAATAATGAATAAGGGAGACTTAAGAAGAACTGATGCTTTGGAATTGTGATACTGGCAAAGAATGCTGAGAGTACCATGGACTGCTAAAAGAACTAACAAATCCATCCTGGAGGAAGTATAGCTGGAATGCTCCTTGTAAGCAAGAATGGCCAGACTTTGTCTCATCTACTTTGGTCATGTTATCAGAAGGGACCAGTCCCTGGAGAAGAATGTCATGTTTGGTAAGGTAGGACCACTGGCATCAATCGTAGGTCCACGAAAGAGGGGAAGGCCCTCAACAAGATAGATTGACACAGTGGCTATGGCAATGGGCTCAAGTACAACAAGGCTCATGGACCTGGCACAAGACAGGGCGGTGTTTCGTTCGGTTGTGCATAGGCTCTCTATGAGTCAGAGATGACACGATGGCACCTAACAACAGTAACAACATTGTATCAATTGCAGACCCTGGTTTACGCAAAGGAGCTCTGGTAGTGTAGTGCCGGTTCATGCAAACAGATAGTGTATTAGACTGCTAACCATGGAGGTTCAAATCCACCCAGAGGCGCCTTGGAAGAAAGGTCTATCTACTTCCTAAAAAAGTCCAGCCACTGAAAACTCTGTGAGCACACTTATTCTGATGCACATGCAGTTGCCATGAGTTGGAGTTGACTAGATATGAACTGATATTTTTACTGTATCAATTGGCTATTGACATTAATGCTGCATAATAAACCACCCAAAACTCAGAGGCTTAAAACAATTATTATTTATTCTCATGGATATATGGTTAGCAGGAAGACCACCTAAGAGATTAATGTAATGGTAAAGAGAGAGGTGATGGGTTTCTGAGGCAGTATCACTACAGAAGTAGATATGATATAGTAACAGCCTGCACTAGGTAGATGATAGTTCTCAGAGAGAAATGTGGATAGAGTTTACTTGTATTTAGGAAGTACAATTAATAAGTGGTGAGGTAGATAACCCATATATT
>NW_006921594.1:22086329-22090943 GCF_000298275.1 Orycteropus afer afer
GAAAATGTTGGCCTTCATGGGATTGAAAAAAAAAAAAAAAGCAGAAAGAGGTAGTGTTCAGTTAAACGCAAGCTTACAAGGATGGAATTTCAAGAGATACTGATGTATGGCCCAGAGAAGAGGTCTTGGCTATTGATATAAATTGAAGGAACAGTTTCTTCCCTGAACGATATCAAAAACATTTATCTTATCAAATGTACAGAGTTCTGCTCATTTGAAACCTGAATCTGATTATTTAAGATGTTTTGGAATGATGTCAACAAGCAGATAATATTTTCTGGATTTGTCTTGGTATAAATTACAGATTAGCAGTATGTTAGTAAACAATAAATAAAAAAAAAAACTCTTTCTCATCAATATATTAAGCTTCTATGTGACCTAGGCAATCACTTAAAAGTTCAATAAGATAACATGGAGAAAGATAATTTTATAATTCCATTTACCCATTAAACATAATTTGAGTAAACAATAAATCCATTGAAATTCAGTGTATTGGAAAAAATAATAACTAATGTATTTGCATTCTACACTAATTTATTAATCATGAAAAGAAACATGTTTTTATGCACATAAGAACTGAAAAACAAACTCACTGCCATTGAGTTGATTCAGCTCATAGCAACCCCTCCTTGGGTTTCCCAAGCAGTATATCTACAGAAGTAGATTGCCCAGTCTTCCTTCCAAAGAGTCTAGTGGGTTTGAACTGCCAGCCTTCTGGTTAGCAGGCAAATGCCTTAGGCACTATGCCAACAGAGCTTCTTTTTATGCACATACATATATTGAAATCACAGCATATATATCTCAGTTGAAAATGTATGGATACAACATATAAAGGTGGGCCAAATCAGTATCACAAAGGTGTAAAAAAAAATTAAATGTTTAAACTATTTAAAATCTTTTAACCTGGGTAATTTTTAGCTATCTAATATTCAGTAAGACACTAGCTACTTCAGTACAAATTAGGTTTTTCCTTGTGTAATCTTAATAAGATTACTAAGATTCATGTTTTCGTGTTTTATCACCTAAAATCTTATTTTATAGTTTAACATATTTCACTCATTTATTTGAGTATTTTGAAAAAAAAAATGTGTATCTGCCTATGTGTATATTTTGGAAAGTCCTTATGGAAAGATATGTATAATCCAGCAGCAATACAAGGCATGAATTTGTAAGACAAGAATTGATTTTCTCAGTCTTGTCATTAGATCCAAAAGGCTCTATGTAAGTATCACTCTTTATTAAAAGCATTTTTATATTCAGTCTAGTTAGATGTCAGTATGTGTAGATAATCAATTACCTTCCCAGATCACTAAAAATGGAACAGAAAATAAGTGATCTAAATGGAAACAAAATCAATTAAATTCTAATAATTATTAAAATGTCAATTCTAAAATTAACCTTAGACCTTGTTTTCTCAAGCCTTTGAAAACATGTCAATCGTATTACTTGATGCACTCATCTTTCATGTCTTAAAAAGCAGCTCATTCGTTCTGATATCAGTTGCTGTTGTTAGGTGCCATCAAGTTACTTTTCAACTTATAGTGACCCCATGTGAGAGAACAAAATTGCCCCATAGGGTTTTCTAGGCTACAACCTTTATAGGTATAGATTGCCAGGTCTTCCTCCCATGGAGCCACCAGGTGAGTTTGAACCACCAATATGTAGGTTACCAACAAAGCTTTTAACCATTGCCCCACCAGGGCTCCTTTATGACATCAGAACATAAAAGAAACATCCCTCCCGCTTCTGGGAGAATAACTCCTTCACCAACCTACCTCCAGTTAACAGTTACTCCAGTCCTCCTCTCTCCTTATACTTGCTTCCTCCCACACACACACCTGTAAATCTCAGCTGGTCACTACACAAAGTTATTGCAGAAGTACTTCCTCATATTCCCACCAACAAATCTAATCATCTCTGTCATCCCTCCTGGTACAAAGGAGCCCACTGTCCTTTTCCTATCAAATCTATTCTTATACTTCCTGGATTCTATCAACTCTTGTCTTTTCTAGGACTTCACTCCCTCAGTCATCCACTTCTTTCTTGATTCATCAATCTTATCTTCTCTACTGGAATCATTCCATCAGACTATAAATATTCTCTAATATTTCCATTTTTAAAGTACCTTCCCCTGCCCAGCAAACAGAGAGTCTTGAGTTTTTTATATTTAAAAAATCCCTCTCCTAGCGCCATATTAAGGAGTTCTGATGGCATAGTGGGTAAGGAATTTGCCTGGTAACCAAAAGGTTGGCAGTTCAAACCCACCAGCTGCTCTGCAGAAGTGAAATGAAGCGATTTACTCCCATAAAGATTTACAGCCATGGAAACCCAATAAGGGGTTGCTATGAGTTAGAATCAACTTGATGGCAGTGGGTTTGGATCTTATGTTTTTGGTAGCTATTGTAAATGCTACTGATTTCCTTATTTCCTTTTCAGAGATCTTTTTGCTGGTATAGAGGAATCCAACTGACTTTTTTAATTTTTATCTCATATTCTGCTACTAGGCCAAATCTTTCAATAAGTTCCAGTTGTTATCTTGCTGAGTCTCTTGGGTTTTTTATGTATAGGATCATATGATCTGCAAATAGGGACAGTTTTACTTCTTCCTTACTTATTTAGATGCCTTTTATTTCCCTTTCTTGCCTTATTGCTCTGGCTAGGACTTCCAACACAATGTTGACTAGAAGTGGAGACAGAGGGCATCTGTGTCTGCTTCCTGTTCACAAGAGGAATGGTTTCAGTCTCTGTCAATGGAAAATAATGTTGGCTGTCGGTTTTGTACATATGCACTTTATTATATTGAGGAATTTTCCTTCTATTCCTATTATTCTGAGAGTTTTTTTATCAGGAATGGTGTTGGATTTTATCAAATGCCTTTTCTGGATCTATTAATATGATCATGTGATTATTTTCCTTTATTTTACTTACATGATGGATTATGTTGATTGTTTCTCTAATGCTGAACTATCCTTGAATACCTGGTATGACTACCACTTGGACATGATGTATTATTATTATAATTATTATTATTATTTTAATATGTTATTGGAGTCTATTGGCTAGGATTTTGTTGAAGATTTTTGCATCTATATTCATGAGGGATATTGGTTTGTAGTTTTCCTTTCTAGTGGTATCTTTGCTTGGTTTTGGTATCAGGTTATGCTTACTTCATAAAATGAATTTGAGAGGATTTCATCCTTTTCTTTGTTCCAGAATAGTTTGAGTAGGATTGGCATCAGCTCTTCTCTGAATGATTGGTAGAATTCCCCAGTGAAACCATCTGGGCCAGGATTTTTTTGTTGTTGGTAATTTTTTATGACCTGTTAATTTTATTGAGACTTGCTTTGTAGGCTAACATATAGTCTATCCTGGAGAATGTTTCATGGGTGTTGTAAAAGAATGTATATTTTGCTGTTGTTGAGTGAAGTACTCTGTAGATGTCTATAAGGTCAAGTTGGTTGATCATATTATTTTGTTCTTCTACATCTTTGTTGAGTTTCTTTCCATTTATTCTATCTTTGGGAGCTCTGGTAGCATAGTGGCTAAGACACTTGCGGTGTATTAAGTTTCCTCCTATTACTGTGGAGTCATCTATTTGTCTTTTCAATTCTGTTAAAGTCTAATTTATGCATTTTAGAACTTTTTCATTGGGTGTACAGATATTTATTATGGTTAAGTCATCTTGTTCAGTTGATTTTTTAATCTTTATATAATGTACTTCCTTGTCTCTTACGGTCATTTTTGTCTCAAAAGTCTATTTTATCAGAAATTAATATTGCCGCTCCTACTCTTTTTTAATTGTTATTTGCTTGATATATCTTTTCTAACCTTTGATTTTTAGTATATTTTTCTCTTTGTGTCTAAGGTGAGTCTTTTGTAGACAGCATATTGATGGGTCATGTTTTCTTAAGAGCTTGCAACTCACTGTCTCTTGAGTGGTACATTTAATCCATTCACAGTCAGTGTAATTATACACAAGTATGAATTTATGGACATAATTTTATTATGTGTTTCTTTGTGATGCAGCTGATTTCTTTGTTCCATATAATTTTCTGTGCTGAGCTCATTTTGCTTATGAATAATGTTGTCATCTCCTTCATTGCTATAGTTTTAGTATTTGATAAATATTATTGCTTGTCTTTTTTATTTTGATATAAGACTTATTATTTTTCATTGAGGCTGTCCTGTGTAATAGTTGGAGATGTGTGTCAACTTGGCTAGACCATGATTCTGAGTGGTTTATGCAGTTGTGATGTGGTTATTCCCATGATGAGATCTGAAATATATGTTTTAAGCAGTCAATCAGCTGAAAGAGAGTTTCCTTAGGGGTGTGGCCTGCTTCCACTATATATATGGACATCGTGAGAAAATTTGGGAAATTTCAGTGGATCTGGATTCTGTTGTGCTACCTAAAACTCTCCTGTGAGTGAACAATCCACCATTTCACCTAGTGATCTTGGATTCATCAGCCACTGAAATCCACAGCCTTCAAACTGCCTCCAATCTTGAGCTCATCAGCTCCTGCATCTGGGTGAGTCAGAAAAAGCCTCCAGCTTGACATTTGATCTAGGAAGTTGGGAGTTGCCAGTCTCTATAACTGTATGAGCAATTTTA
>NW_006921594.1:22091043-22142612 GCF_000298275.1 Orycteropus afer afer
TATATATACACACACATACATATATGTATATATGTGTGTGTGTATATATATATATAACTTATTGGTTTTGCTTCTCTAGAGAACCCCACCAAACACACCCTGTGATTTATAATTTTCTTCCCAAGTTTAAAACAGTGTGTTCTATCTTACAATTATCTTGACTTCCTCATCATTTATGAATTTTGTAACTACACTATTCCTTCTTTTTGGCTTGCAGTTGTTCTCATTTACCAATTGATGTCTCTGGTTCCCTGTTTATAGTCTTGTAAGCTTATTTTACTTTGGATACTTCTATCAGTGTCTTTGGTTTCTAGGTCATGTCATCATGTGTGTTAATCACTGGTTGTTGTTTGTTGTCTCCAAAGGACTCCCTTTAGCATCTGTGGTAAGGTTGGTCTGGTTTTAACAAATTCCTTTAATTTCAGCTTATCTGGAAATGTCCTAATTTCACCCTTCTATTTGAGGACAGTTTTGCTGGGTATATAATGCATTCATTGTCACAAAGACTGTTTGAACATATGTCCTTAAGTACAACACTGTCAGTGATAGGATAATATCCATACACCTATGAGAAAGACCAGTTAATACTACTATTATTCAAACTATGTACCAATCACCAAAGCCAAAGATGAGGAAATTTAAAATTTCTACCAACTTCTGCAGTCTGGAATTGACTGAACATGCAATCAAGATGTGTTGATTATCACTGGTGACTGGAATGCAAAAGTTGGAAACAAAGAAGAGTTACCAATAGTTGGAAAATATGGCCTTAATGATAGAAATAATGCTGGAGATTGTGTGACAGAATTTTGCAAGACCAACAACCTAATCATTTTGAATACCTTTTTTCAACAACATAAGCAATGGCTGTACACATGGACTTCAGCAGATGAAATACACAGGAAGCAGACTGACTACATCAGTGGCAAGAGGTGATGGAGAAATTCAATACTTTTGGCCAAAACAAGGCCAGGAGCTGATTGTGGAACAGACCAACAACTGCTCATATGCATGTTCAATTTGAAGTTGAAGACAATTAAAACAAGTCCACAAGAGCCAAAATATAACCTTGAATATAACTCATTAACATTGAGTCGGATCTGACTCATAGTGACTCCTCCTTGGGTTTCCTAGGCCATATCACTACAGAGGTAGATTTCACAATTTTTCTTCTGAGAAGTGGCTGGTGGTTTGAACTGTCAGCCTCTGGTTAGCAGTCAAATGCCTTAGCCACTATGCTGCCAGAGCACCCTGACCTTGAATATATCCCTGCTGAATTTAGAGACCTTTTAAAGAATAGATCTGATGCATTGAACACCAGTGACCAAAAACCAGAAGAATTGTGGGATGACATCAAGAACGTCATCCATGAAGAAAGCAAGAGGTCATTAAAAAGTCAGGAAAGGAAGAAAAGACCACAATGAATGTCAGAAGAGACTCTGAAACTTGCCCTTGAGTGGAGAATAGCTAAAGCAAATGGAAGAAATTACAAGATAAAAGAGCTGAACAGAAGATTTCAAAGAGCAGCTCGAGAAGACAGAGCCAATTGCGCTAATAAAATGTGCAAAGACCTGGAGTTAGAAAACCAAATGGAAGAACATGCTCAGCATTTCTCAAGCTGAAAGAACTGAGGAAAGAATTTAAGCCTCAAATTGCAGTTTTGAAAGATTCTATGGGAAAAATATAAAATGATGTAGGAAACATCAAAAGAAGACGGAAGGAATACACAGAGTCACTGTACCAAAAAGAACTGGTTGATGTTCATCCATTTCAGGAAGTGGCACATATTCAAGAACCAATGGTAATGAAGGAAGAAGTCAAAGCTGCACTGAAGGAATTGGCAAAGAACAAGGCTCCAGGATGTGACAGAATACCCATTGAGATGTTTCAACAGATGCCGTGTTGCAGGTACTCACTTGGCTGTGCCAAGAGATTTGGAAGACAGCTACCTGGCCAACTGACTGGAAGAAATCCACATTTGTACCCATTCCAAAGAAAGGTGATCCCACAGAATGTGGGAATTATCGAACAATATCATTAATATCACACGCAAGTAAAATCTTACTGAAGATAATTCAAAAACGGTTGCAGCAGTATATTGACAGAGAACTTCCAGAAATGCAAGCTGGATTCAGAAGAGGATGGGGAATGAGGGATATCACTGCTGATGTCAGATGGATCTTGGCTGAAAGTAAAGAATACCAGAAAGATGTTTACTTGTGTTTTATTGACTATGCAAAAGTATTTGATTGTGTGGATCATAACAAATTATGAATAACATTGAGAAAAATGGGAATTCTAGAACACTTGATTGTACACATGAGAAACCTGTACATAGGTCAGGAGGCTGTCAGTCAAACAGAACAAGTGGATATTGCATGGTTCAAAATCAAGTAGGGAGCATATCCAGGTTGTATCTTTTCACCATACTTATTCAACTTGTGTATTGAGCAAATAATCCAAGAAGCTGGATTATATGAAGAAGAATGTGGCATCAGGATTGGAAGAAGACTCATTAACAACCTGCAACATACAGATAGCACAACTTTGCTTGCTGAAAGTGAGAATAACTTGAAGCATTTACTGATGAAGATTAAAGACTACATTCTGCAGTATGGATTACACCTTAATATAAAGAAAACAAAAATCTTCACAACTGGTCCAATATACTGCTTCACAATAAATGGAGAAAAGATTGAAGTTGTCAAGGACTTCATATTACCTGGTTCTACAATCAACACCAATGGAAATAGTAGTCAAGACATCAGATGATGTATTGAATTGGGCAAATCTCTTGCAAAACACCGCTTTCATGTGCTGAAGAGCAAACATGTCTCTTTGAAGACTAAGGTGTGTCTAACCCAAGCCATGGTATTTTCAATCACCTCTTATACATGTGAGAGCTGGACAATGAATAATGAAGAATGTAAAAGAGTTTATGCTTTTGAGTTGTGGTGTTGGAGAAGAATGCTAAGAATGCCATAATCTTCTAAAAAGACTAATAAATCAGTCCTGGAAGAAGTGCATCCGGAATGCTCCTTGGAAGCAAGAATGGACAGACTTTGTCTCACCTACTTTGGTTATGTTGTCAGAAGGAACCATTCCCTGGAGAGGGATATCATGTTTGGTAAAGAGAAGGGTCAGCGAAGAAGGCCCTCAATGAGATGGATTGACATAGCAGCTGCAATGATGGGCTCAGGTATAGCAAGGATCATGAGGCTGGCATAGGACCAGGCAGTGTTTTGTTCTGCTCTGCATAGTGTTGCTATGGGGCAGAGATGACTTGATAGCACCTATAATTCTTGTTTGGAAATTTTTTTTCTTTCGGGTTTTTACATAAATTCTCCTATTGCCTTCTCACCTGCATGTTTTTAGCCAAGAAATTAGAGTTTAGTCATATTGCTTTCCCTTTGCAGGTAACTTTTAATTTTTCCCATTCTTTCAGCATTCTTTCTTTGTCTTTGATTTTGGTAAGTTTGATGATGATATGTCTTGGTGATTTTCTTTTGGAGCTTATTTTGTTTGGGGTTTGTTGAACTTCTTGAATGGCTATGTTATCATCTTTTATCCTATTAGGGAAATTCTCTTCCAACAAATCTTTGACGATTTTCTTTGTGGTTTTATGTGTCTTTTCCTGTTCTGGAATTCTGTTTACACGTAGATTATTCCTCTTGATGGTATGCCATGTGAATCTTAGACTTTATTTTGTCTTGATCTTTTTTCCAATACCTTAACACAGTAGTATTGAGGTATTTTCTTCAATCACATTAATTTTGCCTTCCATTGATTCAATTCTACTCTTTTGCCCATTCAATGTGTTATGTATTTCTGAAATCTTACTATTAATCTTCTGGATTTCTATTTGTGTTTTTGTATCATTTCTAATTTTTTGTTTATTTTGTCAGTTTGTTCTTGTATTATTTTCCTAAATTGTTCTAGAGTTTTGTCTGTGTTTACCTTAATTTTGTCAGTGTTTTCCTTGATTTGTCTCTCAATCCATTGAAGGTACCCAAATATAATTCTTTTGAATTCCTTATCAGGGAGTTCTAATGCTGCTTCTTCCTCAGGTATGTTTTCTGGGTTTGTCCTGGTCCTGTTTGTACTACTTTGTCTTGCTTCTTTGTGTGGACTGTGATGGTCTGTTGTGTCCGAGACATTGTGGTGTTGTTGTATTTATGTTTATTTTGTGGTTGAATGTTGGTGTGATTCACCCAAGACTTTCTTTTTTCCTTCATTTTCTTTTTATATATCTGTGTGAGCAGGGTACTGTGCTCCTCTATTATTATTATTATTAATAATAATATTTTATTATTATTATTTATATAATAATAATATTAATAATAATAATACTGTGCTCCTCTATTATTATTAGTTGTTAGCACTTAGGCACTCACCACCTGTTTCCTGGTGGGTGTGTTAGAGAATGAGAGTGTATGCATGGATTTCTGTTAGCTGTTAATAAGGAGCAGTTGGGGGTGCTTTGACTTGGTTTTTGTCACCATGTATCATTGGTCAGTTTGTGCAAAAGCAAGTGGTGGGCCTCACTCAGTGGGTGGGGCTGCAGGAGGTGTTGATATGCTTGGATTGTGTGGGAATGGTTGCTGTCTCCCAACCAGTTAGACCAAAAAAAAAAAAGTAAACCACCAAAAAAATAAAAACAAGGGAATAAAAAACTCAAACTGTGTAAACAAACAGTAACAATTGCCAAAAAGGAAGCCAATAAATGAGAAGAAAAAAAATTTAAAATATATTTTTAAAAAGAAAGATAATGAGGAAAAAGCACAATATCTCAGGAGGGGGGAATGAGAGAAAAGAACAAGAGTAAAAGAATAGTAATGAAAAAATAGGAAAACTGCAAAAAGGAAAACAAGGAATGGGAAGAACCAAAAGAAAGGAACTAGGAAAAGGGAAGATAAAAAAAAAAAGCAGAACAAGAACAAGGTAAGGGAAAGAGAATAAATATACACATAAATAAATAAAAAGGAAGAAAAGAGGAAGATAAAAAAGAATAATTTTAAAACAAACAAAAACAAAAGTGTAGTGGGTGAGGCACAGAACTCAGGCTCTGTCAGGGCATAGACTAGGATGGAATTCCTGCTAATCAAGAAGGTGGGTGGAGATATGGGATGGCCACCCCTCTGTTCACCAAGAGGGTATGGGGTTTAAAAGTAACAAAGGAAATATTGCACCTTTCTAGTAATTGGCATCTACTGTAGTTGCCTGTGCTGTCCTTAGCAACTGACGCTGATTCTTAGGTCACTGTCCAAGGTCAGAACCCCATTTGTAAATATTCAAAATGGCTGCACCCTGAGGACAGTCAGAAATTCCCAGTTCTGTTTGTCTCTTTCTTTGCTGTTTTCCTTTCTGATTGTCAGGCACCACTGAAGTCCTTGCCTATATAATCCTTGGTGAGCAGAGCCAATTCTTAAGTTGCTACTGGGGACGTGCTTGCAAATATTCAAAATGTCTGCATCCTCAGGACAGATGGCAGTCCACAGCTCCGTTTGTCTCCTTACTCACTATTTTCATTCAGGTTCTTCTACTGTTGTTGTTGTTATGTGCCATCAAGTCAGACCCGACTCACAGTGACCCCTCCTTGGGTTTCTGAGGCAGTATCACTACAGAAGTAGATTGCCCAACCTTCCTTCCTAGGAGTGGCTGGTGAGTTTGAACCACCAGCCTCTGGTTAGCAGTCAAGTGCCTTAGGCATTATGCTACCAGAGCTCCCAGTTCTTCTATTGTTGTTGTTGTGTGCTGTCAGGTTGGCCCCGACTCATAGCAACCCCTCCTTGGGTTTCTGAGGCAGTATCACTACGGAAGTAGATTGCCCAACCTTCCTTCTGAGGAGTGGCTGGTGGGTTTGAACTGCCAGCCTTCTGGTTAGCAGTCAAGTGCCTTAGACATTAGTTGGTGTTTTATGTACTTTTTTATCCTTCCCTTTAAATCTCAGGGTTCCAGGATCATCTCCTGTGTTGGTTTTGATTGGTGTCTCCTTACTTTGTTGCAGAAGGTCTGTGTAACTTGTTTGCCTATTACACCATCTTGTGGCAACTACCCTCCTTTCATCTTCTTTTGATGCTTTCTGTGTCATTAAATATTTTACCCATAGAATCCTTCAATATTGCAACTCAAGATTTAAATTTTTTCTTCAGTTCTTTTAGCTTTAGCTTGTTCTTCCCCTTTGATTTTCTTAGTCCAGGTCTTTGCACATATCATTATAATGCCTTACTTTGTCTTCTTGATCCACTCATTGAAATCTCTTCAGCTCTTTTATGTCATCATCTCTGCCATTTGCTTTAGCTACTCTACATTCAGGAATAACTTTCAGGTGTTTTTCTGACATTCTTTTTGGTCTTTTCTTTCTTCCCTGTCTTTTTAGTGAAGTTTTGTTTTCTTCATTATGATATCTTTGATGTCATCCTGCCAATTGTCTGGTCTTCTATCATTACTGTTCAATGCATCAAATCTACTCTTGAGATAGTCTCTAAAGTCAGGTGGGATAAACTCCAGCTCATATTTTGCCTCTAGAACTTTGTTTTAATTTTCCTCCACTTCCAGTTGAACTTACACAGGAACAACTAATGGACCCTGGCCTTATTCTGGCTGATGATATTGAGTTTTTCTGTTGTCTATTTCCACAAATGCTGTTGACTGAATTCCTGTGCATTTAATCTTGTGAGGTTCATGTGTACAGTCACCATTTTTGTCATTGAAAAATGATATTTGCAATGAATAATTTGTTGGTCTTGTAAAGTTCTATCATGCGATCTCCAGCATACTTTATATCATGAAGGCCATATTTTCCAACTATTGATCCTTCTTGTTTGTTTCAAGCTTTAGTATTCCAATCACCCGTAATTATCAAGGCATCTATATTGCAGTTGGTCAATTTCACACTGCAGAAGTTGGTAAAAGTTTTCAATTTCTTCATCTTTGGCATTAGTGTTTGGTATATATATTTGAATAATTGTTATATTAACCGGTTTCCTCAGTGGCATATGGATATAATCCTATAACTGCAACATTTTACTTCAAGATAGATGCTGAAATGTTCTTTTTGACGATGACTGTGACACCATTCCTCTCCAATTTACCATTCTTGGTATAGTAGACCATATAACTGTCCAATTCAAAATGGCCAATACTAGTCCATTTAAGCTCACTAATGTCTAGGCTATTGATCTTTACATGTTCTATTTCATTTTGACAACTTCGAATTTAGCTAGACTTCCAATTTAGCTTTCCCTTCCCTCGTGATACTGGTAACCAATAATAAAATTTGACCTCTAAACATTTGTCAATTCTTCTTATTTCACATAAGTGAGCTCATATAATAATTGCCCTTTTATGATTGACTTACTTCAATGAGCAGAGAGTTTTCAAGCCTCATCCATGTTTCAGCATGTGCATTTCTCTCTATGACTGAGTATTACTCCACTGAATGCCTGTACCTAATTTTGTTTCATATTCATTCATTAATGGGCACTTAGGTTGTTCCCAACTTTTCACTGTTGTGAGTATGGCTGCAGTGAATGTTGGTGTACATTGTCTGTTTGGGTTGTTACCTTCAGGTCTCTTGTGCATAAGAGTAGAATTGTCAGGTCATATGGTAGCTCTAAGGACCCTGGTGGCACAATGCTTAAGAGGTCAGCTGCTAACCAAAAGGGCCACAGTTTGAGGCCACTAGGGCTCTGTAGGAGAGAAAACCTGGCTATCTGCTCCCATAAGTATTACAGCCTAAGAAACCCCATGGGAAGTTTTACTCTGTCCTATAGGGTTGCTATGAATCAGAATCAACTTGATAGCACACAATAATAACAAGATGGTAGTTCTAGGGACTCCTGGTCATGGAATGGTTAAGTGCTTGACTAAACAAAAGGTTGGTGGTTCAGACCCATTCAGTTGCCCTGGGGGAGAAAGACCTAGTGATCCGTTTCCATAAAGATTACAGCCTAGGAAACCCTATGGGGCAGTTCTACTCTGTCACATGGGGTTACTATGAGTTAAAAATCTACTTGAAGATACTTAACAACAACGTCTATGTTTCATATTTTGAAGAAGAGCCAGACACAGTAGATTATAGTGTGTAAAGTTGAAAGAAGAATGGAGACTCCATTTCAGTGGGTTCCAGGAGGAACACAAGGTAGCCAATAGTGACAAGAAGAGCTTTCAGCAACAGTGGGGAGCAGTGACAAACAAAAGACTGAAGTAGCTGGAATCAGGGTCATCAATGCTTTCTGGAGACACTATTTCCAAAAGGACAAATGACCTTACCAGGCTCCTGGAGATATTGTAATAGAAGTATATGCCTAAGAATAATGCATAAAATCTTTGATTATGTTTAATAACTTCTGTTTATTAAGGCAAAGCATTTTACAAAGATTTCTATCGCCACCAAAAAAAAATTGAAACTACTACCATGTTCCTGTTTTTAGTTAGGAGCTCTGGTAGCGTAGTAGGTAAGGCATTTGGTTGCTAAGTAGAAGCTTGGCAGTTCAAAGCTACCAGCTATTATGTGGGAAGAAGGTGAGGCAATCTTCTTCCATAAAGATTCACAGCCTTAGGAACCCAATGGGGGTTGCTATGAGTTGGAACTGACTTGATGACAGTGTTTGTTTTTTGTATTTCAGTTTTCAGGAATAATGCATTACAGGACAATTTAATCTCCCTGAGAACAATTTTTGATTGATGATTTTAGATGAACGAAATACTACTATATTTAAAAGCAGTAATTGTTAAATAATAATAAATACATACTTGCTAGTAATTGTCTATAAAGAGATGTAACAGGGTAATGGGCATAAGGGGCTGTAAGTTCTGGTTTATTTCAGTCATTTTTACTTTAATTAACAGACATTTTAAAAGAGGAGAAAAATTGAGCAGAAAGTCTATTGAGCTCTTGTCTTAGTTAAGGTTATATGTCAACTTGGCTGGGCCTGGTTGAGTGGCTGGGCAGCTGGATGTAGTTACTTCCTGTGGTGAGACTGGTGATTAACTCCATGGTGTAATCTACTGGATCACCTGACTAGTTGCTTTAGGGATGTGGACTGCTTCCAGTATGTAAGAAGCAACTTTGAGGAAGATCTCCAGCTTATGGCACGCTTGAACCCTGTGTGTAGCCAAGCCATTGTTCAGCAGCCTGCCATGCTCTGCCAAGCTTGGAACTTTCAATAGACTTTAATTAATGGCTTGCCGTGTGGTTTGGTAATATCGGTATTGTGCTTTTTCACTTGTCAACCTTTGGTTTGTCAGCCTCAGCAGCCAGCAGCTGCCTGAGTGTATATTTGCCTCTAGCTTCAGTGGGCCAGGAGCAGGAGGCAGAGCTGAAGCTCAAGGTTGAGGGGCTTTCACCCAGCCCCTAGAGCCGGATACTTTGAACTCGGATTTAAAGCCTCTAAAACTGGAAGAGAATAAATTTCCATTTCTTAAAGCCATCCTATTTGTGGTATATTCCTCTCAGAGGGGCACTGTTGTTGTTGTTGTTGTTTGCCATCGAGTCGGACCTGACTCATAGCGACCCCTCCTTGGGTTTCCAGGGCAGTATCACTACAGAAGTAGATTGCACGACCTTCCTTCCGAGGAGTGGCTGGTGGGTTTGAACCGCCAGCCTTCTGGTTAGCAGTCAAGTGCCTTAGCCACTGTGCTACCAGAGCTCCTAGGTAACCAAAATAGCTCCCATATATTCCCTCTTCCCCCACACTGTTTCCCCTATTACCAACCTCTTGCATTAGTGTAGTATATTTATTACAATTAATGAAAGAATATTTATGCATTTTTATTAATTGAAGCTCATAGTTCATATAAGGGCTCACTTTTTGTGTTGTAAAGGTATATAAGTTTTCACAAATGCATGATGCTATATCCCCTATTACAATATCATACAGAATAGTTTCATTGCCTAAAAATCCCATGCTCCACTTGTTCATCTCCCCTCACCCACCATAAACCCCTGACAACTACTAATCTTTTTACTGTCCCTACAGTTTTGCATCTTCCAGGATTTCATGTAGTTAGAATCATACAATATGCAGCCTTTTCAGATGGCCTTCTTGGACTTAGCAATACACGCTTGCTGTTATTGTAGTTAGGTGTCACTGAATTGCCTTCGACTCATAGCCACTTATATACAACAGAACAAAACACGGTCCTGTGCCAGCCTCACAATCTTTGTAATACCTAGGCCCACTGTTGCAGCCAGTGTGTCAATCTATCGTGTTGAGGGCTTCCACCTTTTTCACTGACCCTCCACTTTACAGAGCAGTTATCCTTCTCCAGGGAATGGTCCCTTCTGACAATATGACCAAAATAGGTGAGACAAAGTCTGGCATACTCGCTTCAAAGGAGAATTCAGGCCGCACTTCCTCCAGGACAGATTTCTTTGATTTTCTGGCAGTCCATGTACTTTCAGTATTTTTCACCAACACCACAAGTCAAACGCATCAACTATTCTTCAGTCTTCCTTATTCATTGTCCGGCTTTCACATGCGTATGAGATGACTGAAAACACTGTGGCTTGGGTTAGGTGCACCTTAGCTTCAAAGAGACATCTTTGCTCTTCAGCACTTTACAGAGGTTTTTGCAGCAGATTTGCCCAGTGCAATACATCATCTGATTTCTTGACTGCTGCTTCCATTGGTTTTGATGGTAAAAACAAGTAATATGAAATCTTTGACAGCTTCAAACATTTCTCCATTTATCGTGATGCTGCTTATTGGTCCACTTGTGAGGATTTTCATTTTCTTTTTGTTGAGGTATAATCCATACTGAAGCCTGTAATCTTTAATCTTCATCAGTAAGTACTTCAAGTCATCTTCACTCTCAGCAAGGGAAGTTGTGATGTCTGCATATCGCAGGTTGTTAATAAGTCTTCCTTCAAACCTGATGCCATATTCTTCTTCATATAGTGCAGCTTCTTGGCTTATTTGCTCAGCATACAGATTGAATAAGTATGGTGAAAGGATACAACCCTGACACACTCCCTTCCTATTTTAAACCATGCAGTATATCCTTGTTCTGTTGAACAACAGCCTCCTGGTCTATGTATAGGTTTCTCATGAGTGCAATTAAGTGTTCTGGAATTCCCATTCCTCTCAATGTTATCCATAATTTGTTATGATCCACACAATCAAATGCTTTGCTTTGTCAATAAAACACAAGTAAACATCTCCCTGGTATTCTTTGCTTTCAGTCAAGATCCTCCTGATATCACCAATAATATCCCTTGTTCCTCATCCTCTTCTGAATCCAGCTTGCATCTCTGGAAGTTCTCTGTCAATATACTGTTGCAACCATTTTTTAATTATCTTCAGCAAGATTTTACTTGCATGTGTTATTAATGATATGCACGTAAGTGTCCTCTATGTCTTTTCATGGCTTGTTAGTTCGTTTCTTTTTATCACTGAACAGTAGTCCATATTTCTGTCACCTTTGTCGGTCTCTTAGAAGATGTCCTGAGAACAGTGGCAGAAGACTAAGAGGTTTCATAGACAGGCACACTGGACCAACCCACCCGACAACTATGTGTCATCTCTGCACCTGATACCCATGCATCTAGCCAAGCCTCAGGGATATGTAAAGGAATGTGGAATGAACTCCCCCTCAGGTCACTTCAGGGAATGCTTTGTTTTTACCTTCTGAGTGCCAACCTGTTAGACCTACTCCAGATGGCTAGAACCTACAACAATGTTATCTCCAGAAAACTCAAAATACTCTCTATATTAGGGATATAAATACAGTAAGTGTGTCTTGATTTTCCAAGTGTATGGAGTATACCATGTTTCAATGTTTCATAATTGTATGAATTATATATTCCCAATACTCCCAGGTTGCTACACCATGAAACATTTGAGTTTAATGTTGAGAAAAGTACAGACACAGAGAAGAAATATTTAATGGTATTTTATATAAATGAAGAACTAAATGCCATATTTACTATTGTTAGGGAAACATATTTTAAAATTGGGACCAGTTATAACACTTATCCTATAAATAAAACCATGCCACTTTCATAGTTAGAGCAGTGTAGTTCCATTTGTTTGTTCCATCAATTAGAGTATTGTCTTCTATATTCTACACTGGAGTTCTACTATAACTTAAGCTAAATGAGTGAGAAGTGAGATTCTGAAAATTATACATTTTCTTTAAATCAGTTAGAAATTTAGTTAGAAGGCACTCCTTTCTACATCATCTCTGTAGTTTCATAGTCTCACTACTCTAGAGTTGGTTCTGACTCACAGTGACCCCTCCTTGGGTTTCCAAAGCAGTATCACTACAGAAGTAGATTGCACGATCTTCCTTCTGAGGAGTGGCTGGTGGGTTTGAACCTGCCAGCCTTCTGGTTAGCAGTCATTTGCCCTAGGCACTATGCCACCAGAGTGCAGCACCCAGAAACTCTGTCCTCTTTCTGGCTTTACCAGTTACTGATTACATAACCAAGGGTAAATCAATTAATCTCTCTAAGAATCCATTTCCTCACCCATAATATGTGGACAATAAATCTTATGTTGCCTATTACACAGTTGTCATGAGAATCAAATTAAGTGAAACAAAGAAATACACTTTGAGAAAAATGAGGTAACATTTCTGGAAGCATTAAACAATTATAGCAATTACAAAAAGTCTTCATTTTATCAATATATTTTATAATAGGGATTTTCATGGATTTCAAGACATGGTATCTGATCAAGAACCAATGACACTGAAGGAAGAAGTTGAAGCTGCACTGAAGGAATTGGTGGAAAACAATGTTCCTAGAATTGATGGAATACCCACTGAGATGTTTCAACAAACAGATGTTGCACTGGAGGCATTCACTTGTCTATGCCAAGAAATTTGGAAGACAGCTACCTGGCCAACTGACTGGAAGAGATGCATATTTGTATGCATTCCAAAGAAAGGTGATTCCACAGAAAGTGGAAATTATCAAACAATATCATTAATATCACATGCAAGTAAAATCTTGTTAAAGAGAATTCAAAAATGATTGCAGTAGTATATTGATAGAGAACTTCCAGAGATGCAAGCTGGATTCAGAAGAGGACATGGAATGAGTGATATCATTGCTGATATGAGATGGATCTTGGCTGAAACCAAAGAATACCAGAAAGATGTTTACTTGTGTTTTATTGACAAAGCAAAGCATTCGATTGTATGGGTCATAACAAATTATGGATAACATTGAGAGGAATGGGAACTCCAGAACACTTAATTGCACTCATGAGAAACCTGTACATTCAAACAGAAGAAGGGCATACTGCATGGTTTAAAATCAGGAAGAGGGTATGTCAGGGTTGTATCCTTTCACCATACTTATTCAATCTGTATGTTGAGCAAATAATCTGAGAGGCTGTACTGTATGCAAAAGAACATGGCATCAGGATTGGAGGAAGACTCATTAACAACCTGCGATATGCAGATGACACAACTTTCCTTGTTGAGAGTGAAGATGACTTGAAGCACTTACTGATGAATATTAAAGACTACAGTCTGCAGTATGGATTCCATCTCAACCTAAAGACAATGAAAATCCTCACAGGTGGGCCAATAAGCAGGATCACAATAAATGGAGAAAAGATTGAAGTTGTCAAAGATTTCATACTATTGGTTCCATAATCAACACCAATTGAAGCAGCAGTCAAGACATCAGAGAACATATTGCATTAGGCAAATCTGCTGCAAAAGACCTCTATCAAGTGATGAAGAGCAAAGATGTCTCCTTGAAGACTAAGGTGCGCCTAACCCAAGCCATGGTATTTTCAATCGCCTCTTATGTGAAAGCTGGACGATGAATAAGGAAGACTGAAGAAGAGTTGATGCTTTTGACTTGTGGTGCTGGAGAAGAATACTGAAGGTACGATGGACTGCCAGAAGAACTAAAAAATCTGTCCTGGAGGAAGTGCAGCCAGAACGTTCCTTGGAAGTAAGATTGGCCAGAGTTCATGTAACCTACTTTGGCCACGTTGTCAGAAGAGACCATTCATTCGAGAAGGATATCATGCTTTGTAAAGTGGAGGGTCAGCGAAAAAAGGGAAGGCCCTCAATGAGATGGATTGACACAGTGGCTGTAAGGATGGGCTCAGGTATAGCAAGGACTGTGAGGCTGGCACAGGACTGGGCAGTGTTTTGTTGTTTTGTATATGGTGTTGCTATGAGTCAGAGCCAACTTGACAGCACCTGATAACAACAATAGCAATTGAAGTCAAAACAAACTAGTTGTAGGGGAAAGATGTGCAGAGATAATTGTATTATAAGGATACAAAAGCATTTCCTGTATTTGAGTACATCAAAAGGTGTTTATTTATTTATTTATTTTCTCCTCCTGGAATGAAAATATGTTTGCTCACAGACTCAGAGGGAATATTTTACAGATCCAGTCATCTAAAGAGCCTGTCATCTCTTTCATTTTCCACCAAAAATTCCCAGGGAATCTGCTTACATTTAGATTAGATGCCCACTCATGGTTCTGTAAGTTGTGATGAGAGATGAAGGACAAATTGAATGAAATGGCTATTGGGGGACTATTGCTATTCCCAAATAAATTAGGAAGAGAGACCTTGCTCCCCTTCAGAAGACAAACAGGAAGTTGTGCATACAACCATTTAAAGTTCACCACCCTCTTTAACATTTCTAAAACACTTATTCATGTGAATGAAATGAAAAACAAATTATTTTAACAGGCAGCAACAGAATTTCTCCAAGGGATGAAACTATTTTTGCTGAGGGAGAAAATGCCTTGGTAAGACATTTGAAGTAGAAGTGAGATCTTAAAGGCATGAGTGACAGCTGAGTCCTAAGAACAAAAGGGCACGTAGGGTGCTCTGCTTCAGAAAATGAAGAACATCAGAGTTTGCTCCTAAGGGGACCCGAGTGAAAAAGACAGAGCACTCTGGGAGACAGAGCCCAAGAAACGCTGTGTGTCAAAGCTGAATGGAGCCAACGAATTTGTAATGATCTTCTGGTGGTGGAGTAGCCCCTCCAAAAACACTTTGAACAAGAAAAATAATCAATGCACGGTTTTCAGCTGTTTCTGTGTAGTGTGGGCTATATGTACTCAGTTTGGACATTATGTAAATAAAGCAAGAGCATATGAGTGTGTGTATTCAGTAAGGGCAGCTGGACAACTCAGCATGGAACAGAAGGAATGTGTGTGAAAGCAGAAACCAGAGACAGAGTGTGTATCACCCCGGGTCTCAGGGTGGAGGCAGCAGCTGACTCTAGTTATAAATGTATAATGGCCTATGGTCCACCCAGTAACTTGTCAAGTAATTAAAGCAGATATCATTACTGTTTGACAGATGAGAAAACTGAAAACAAGTGGTTAAATCATTTACCTAACTCTCTACAGCAAATTAGCCTCAAAGTAGAACTAAAGTCTATATATCTTCTCACTCAGGGGCTCATATTCTTGCATTACAACTTCCTCTATTTCCTCTACATATTATGATAGTGACAGAAGAGTGATAACATACTTTAGTGTCTAGAATCAAGAAAACATTCCTCAAATCTATGGTTTTAATGATATTGCTAATGACAAGTTTTCATTCATTCACCCATTTAATAAATATTTCATGAATTCCTACTATGTGATAAGCACTATGTTAGGTGACAGTCCTTTCCTAATAAGAAAAACAATAAACAAAGAATTTCTTAAAATTCTAGAAGAAAAAAGACTAAATACTAATGGAGGAACTTTCATTTCACACTGTTCTTGATTTTTTTTTTTTTTTTTTTGGCACTCTTTGAAACTGCAATAACAAAGTCTGATATAGTTTCAGCTGAAGAATTTAATAGTTAGGGATTCAAAACCGCCACATTAACCCTCATCCATTAGTGGGAATGTAATGATGCATCAGCTTTGAAAGCATTTCTTTAAAAAGTTGAACACAATTACTATACAAAAAAAAAAAAAAAAAAAAAACCTCACTGTCCTGGAGTCATTTTGACTCATAGCAATCCCTCCTTGGTTTTCTGAGGTGGTATCTCTACGGAAGTAGATTGCCCAATCTGCCTTCTGAGGAATGTCTGGTGGGTTTGAACTGCCAGCCTTCTGGTTAGCAGTTAAATGCCTTAGGCACTATGCCACCAGAGCTCCCTAGAATTACCATATGACCCAGCAATTTAACTCCTTTGTATATGTTCAAGAACAAACTAAAACCAAACTCACTGTTGTGGAGTCGAATCTGACTCATAGCAACCCCTCCTTGGATTTCGGAAGCGGTATCACTATGGAAGTAGTTTACCCGGTCTTCCTTCCTTGGAGTAGCTGGTGGGTATACTCAAGAGAAAGGAAAACTTATGTCCACACGAAAACCTGCTCATGAATGTTAATAACAGCATTATTTGTAATTGTCCAAAAGTGAAAATAACCCAAATTCCCATCAACTGTCACATGGATAAACAAAATATTCATACAATGGGATATTTTTCAGTCATAGAAAGGAATGAAGTACTGATACATGCTACAACATATTAAAATAGGCTAAGGGAAAGAAACCAAAAACAAATGGCCACATATTATATGATTCCACTTATATGAAATGTCCAAAACAGGCAAATCCATGAAGACAGAAAGCAGATTAGTGGTTGACAGAGGCTGGAGAGAGGGGAGGACTGGGAGCAACTGCTATGGGTACACAGTTCCTTTTGGGGGTATAAAGAATGTTCTAGAATTGGTGGTGATAGTTGTACAACCTTGTGAATACACTAAAAACCACCACTGAATTGTACACTTTGAAATGGTGAATTTTATTGTATGTGGATTATATCTCAATTAAAAACAACAACAACACACCACAGCACATTACTACTTATATACAACTACAGGACAATAAAACCAGGATCAAAAGTAATACAAACCACACTGCAATTACTTCCATTGCTACATTTTCCTTTTCAATGTTTTCATGTGCTACCGAAAATGTCTTTCAGTCAGCAACATCATATTAAAAAGCCATCTCCACACTCTTATGGAGACAGGACTTCTGAAAAGAAGCTGATGCCCTGGTTTACTTTAACTTTCTCAATATTCTGACTCTAATTTGTGATTCTTAGCTACTATTCTCAGAATAAACGTTGTTGTTGAAAAAAGCAATTATTAGCATTTCAACCTACTAGATATCAATTATTCATCTCTACTTTAAGAATTGTTGGAGGTTATAGTAGGGCTTTGATAATACTTTGAATTTTACTCTCTAGCACCAAGAAATGCTTCCTTGGAAAGTTCATTGCCAGTCTAAACACGCTTTCTCATCTTGGAGCTCTTGAAGGGTGTTCAGAAAAGGGACAATGGCACTTTGTGAATCAAATTAATACTTTGTCAAAAGACGTGTAGTTCCAGATATCAAAGATGATCTTTGGTAAAGGGATGAAGTTGAATTTGTGGTTGAAGCTCAAGAATTAAGCAGTGCTTCCAAGTCAATGTAAAATAAAATGTATGGGCCAACACATTCCAGCTCGCTTGGGAAAGAGAGTGTATGCCAAATGGGGCATATATCAAAAGGCCCTGCATCCGTTTACCCACCAGAAGCATCTGCTCCTGCAGAGTCCCTGCTTGGTCTGTCCACCCATGCAGATGAGAAGCAGGACCTGCAAGGACAGCATAGTGTCTCAGTACTGGCCTTTTAGGGGACAATGCCATGGGCCTCATTTGAGTTTTAGGGCACTGGCCAGCTTAATTATTTATTTTCCTGAGTGCTGGGGGTAAAGGTGAGCTAGGAAGTAAGGGGACAGGGATAGGACAGGTACAGGGAGAAGTAACAGAGGATTACTTTGCATACACCTATATTTTGCCCCAGTCATTTTTTCCATGGAAAGTCACAATACAATCCTCAGCGTTTGGCTGACTCCTTTTCATATTCTTCTGTGGTTGGGTATATGGAAAAGCTGGATCATTTATGTCTTAAAACCTCTCCTATGTGATTTTTTCCCCCCATTCAGTGACCTAGAACTTTTAAAATTAGCTCATTTCTTAGTAATTTACTGTAAAACCTATTTTCCTCTTTTATCATTAGTCCATAAAATAATAGCCTAATAAGTTGATATTCAACAAATGCTTGTTAAATTGATTAATATCATAACTGGGGATAATATTGCCAATAACTATAATTGGGACAAAAAGGCTCTCACTGCTTCCCTGATTCCTTTGGCTTGGGTCCTACTCCCAACCCTCTATCAATCAGTCCTTCTGTTGCAGTGCCTGCTGAGCTGAACAAGGGACACACATGTCAGTGTCACAGCTTAAACAGAGAGCTACAGTGAAAGAACAACAGTTGAGCCAGCAGGAAGCATAAACAGAGGGGGAGGTGTCAATATAGAGCTATTTTTTTAATCCAATACAGTAAATAAACACATACACTTCAGTAAAGTCAGGTAGCTCTTTCCCTGAGCAGCCTCTCAAGGCCTCAAGCCACAGGTTAGTCCAAAGTTTGCTTGATCCTGTATAATTGCAGCATTTTTGAAATTCTGATAAAGTGAAACAAACATGGAAAAACATAAGAAATGTCTTCATTCTCAGACTCATCCTCAAAAAGGAGAAACTTGATAATCATGAAAAGATAAGGCAAGTAGGAATCACAAAAATATACACATGAAATGTTTTTTGCTGCCCATCAAGATACAAATGGATACTGTATCATTCGGCTACAAGATAATTTTTGTCCTTTTGGATCATATCCAGGCTCTGCATCTTGGCCCTTGAAACCCTCAATTGTCTTCTACACCTTAATCTCTCTTCTCCTCTGTATTGTTCTTATTGTTGGACCTGACAAAACAGAAAGGAAAAGTACTATAATTATGAGCACATGATGGTCACAACAATTCTACTGGTATCTTCAGTTTTGTGGAAGAAACAGAGACCTGGCAGTTCCTACTTAGAATGCATCCAGGTTGTTTCTCTCATCGCACCTCCCTCTTCTGAACCCTGTATGCTTCAGCCAGCCTGACCTTTGGGTTCTGTCTTAGTTATCCAGTGCTCCTATAACACTACCACCTCCAGTGGATGACTTTAACAAACCTAAATCTATTCCGTCACAGTTTAGGAGGTTATAGGTCTGAATTCAGGGAGCGAGCTCTAGGGGAAGGCTTTCTCTCACGTCAGCACTGGGGGAAGATCTGTGTCTTCTTTTAACATCTGTGGTCCCAGCAATCTTTGGAGATCTCCATGTGCCTTGGCATTAATCTTCCCCTGGGTCTAAGAGGATCGCAGTGCAGGGACCCTGGGTCCAAAAGACCTGATCTGCTCCTGGCTCTTCTTCCTTGGTGTTAGTGAGGTCTTCCTTCTCTGATTGCTTCTCTCTCCTTTTATCCGTCAGAATATAAAAGTTGATGCAGGATACACCACAGGGAAACTCCCCTTACATCAGATCAGGGCTGTGAATTGAGTAGAGGCATTGCATTCCACTCTAACCCCCTTACAACTGATTGGCTGATCACATCAGATCACATCATGGGTATTATTACATCATTGTGTAACTGCCAAACCACTGAGAATCATGGCTCAGCCAAGCTGACATACTGTTAGGGACACAATTCAATGCATGACAGATTCCTTGGTCAGGCTAACCTCAGTTCCTCTCTAGCAACTTTGCATTTGGTATTCTCTCTCATGGGAATCCTCTTCTTCCAAATATGTCTCCTTCTTTTCATTCAGTTGTTAGATCAGATGGTCACTTTCTCTGAGCGATCTTCCCTGAGCACTCAGTTGAGAGTGTCTGGTTCTCTTCTCAGAGTAACTGTCTGTGGTGCTCACAGAAGACTATTGCTCAGGACTCCCTTTAAGTAATGTGGTTGGCTGATAGCCTCAATTGTCCCAACTTTAGATATTCCACGGTGTTCACCTTAGGCCTACGGTCTTGCTGTTCATGCCTAAACCTACTTTATCAATGAGCAAGGTGGGGTTACTAGAACTAGGCCATTTCTGCACAATGAACAATATCCTCTAATGAGCAATATTTATTGGAAGTATGTGGAACGTACTCCCCAGTGGCTTGACCATGACTTCTCTGCACCATCATTTGAGGCTTTTCTTACCCACTCCTTCCTCCTTCCTTCTCCCTTTCTCTAGTGCCAGATCTGCAACCATTTCTGAAAACTCTCCCATCTACTCCTGTTCCCTCTCACTTCTATCCTTCACAGCACATTTCCCAGTAAATCTTCTACATGTCTAACTTCATCTTAGTATCTGCTTCTAGGAAGACTTGAACGGATGTAACCTCTTGTAATCTACCCTAATTATCTTCATGGCACTTATAACTATATTTATCTTATGTAATTGATCCACTGACATATTTATTTAATCTCTCTTACCACTGCTCCTCTTCCCTATCCTAGTATAATCTGTTTTATTCACAACCTTAATTCCCAGAACTTAGAAGAGTGCCTTGCTCAAGACAGGTCCTTAATATTGCTGAATGAATAAACTAATGGGTTTAGAAGATCAAATTTATTTTCTAAATCTAGTTCCTCCTGCATATTCATTGACTATAGGTATTTCCTGTTCTAGGTATAGAGATAAAACAGCAACCAACACAAACAAAAAAGAAAAAGAGAGAGAGAAAATGTCTGATCTTTTAACTTTATTTTCAAGTGAGGAAAGGAAATCACAAAAATATATATGTTATGAGATAAGAGCAATAAAAGAATTATAGTGTGTAATAAGGGAATAAATAGTGATGTATGGGTGTTTAGGGAATATCTCTCTGATAAAGTGGCATTTGAACAGAGATTTGAATGAATGAAAGCATGAGCCAAGTAGATATCTGGGGAAAGAGTGTTCTAAGTAGAAGGAACAGTACACTCAAAGGCCCATTGGAGGAGTGTGTTTGGTAAATTCAAGGAATCGTCTGGAGGTGAGTGAGGCTGCACTATACAGAGCAAAAGGGAGAGTGGTAGGAAGTAATAGTGGGGGTGGGGGTGGATATGGTAAGTCAAGTAGGTCCTTGTAGATCATCATAATGACATGAAATGGGATTTTCTCTAAGTAAGATGGAAAGTGAATAGCTAGTTCTGAGTAGAAGAGAGCCAATGTGTGATTTGCATTTTAAAAGGATGACTCTGGCTCCTATATGGAAAGCAGGCAGGAGGAAATATGAGTGGAAGCCAAGGGACCAGAGAGAAGGCCATTATAATATTTCATAGATACCTCAAAGTAGGATATATCAGTGGAGATGGTGTTATTTGGCCACACTCTAGATTTAGTTGAAGGCAGAGTTAACAGAATTTCCTGTGGAATTGAATATGTAAAGTCTGAGGGGAAAAGAAAGGATGACTCTGATCTTTTGGTCTGAATAACTAAAAGCATGAGGTTGCCAATTACTTTATTTCTCTCCTGTCAAGCCCAGCTGCACAGGTGCAAGCAAGTACAGATAGGCAAAGAGCTGGATTTAACAAAATCTTAAGTTTTTCCTGGTGAATACAATGGTGCGGCTGTTTTGAGGGGATGGTTATCTTGATGGAAGGTGGTAACTAGGTTGGGTAAGGAAACAAATCAATACACAACAGTGGTTGAGGGTGCAGGGAGAAAAGTATATTCAGTGAATAGAAGGTCTCTGTAGTCCTGAAGAATTGATGGTGATTAGGGAAGGGGATGGCAAGATCACAGTGGAGGTCAGAGTGTGGGGTAGTCATGTTCTTTCCATTGTTCCATAACATTATCCCCCCCACACACATATAAGACTTGAGAAGACTCATGATTAAAACACAACAACAGCAAATCCAAAAAAATTCTCTCCACCTACCATCCCATGTGTCTGTCATTCTCCATGATTAAAACTGTTGAGTCTCTTCATTCAGTTTCTGCATTCACAGTGTTTACTTACTCCTTAGTTCTACATGGTCAAGCTTTGCATATCGAAGTGTTTTGGTACATCTGCCAACAATCTCTTCCTGTTGAAATTACAGACTTGCAGGAATTTAGAATTGGTAGGATTGTGCAGATGATCTAATTCAATGTGCACGTTTTTATAGATAGAGATACTATAATTTATAGAGGTTTAAAGGACTTTTAAAGACAGATATCTAGACAGAGACTGACACTGCTCTAAGTTTTCCTGATTACTTGCTTAGTGCTTCTTCCAACATACCACTATTGCAAGGTTCTTTTTCTTTATACTTAATCCTTTTGATCTTTTCCTGGTATATTTGAAAGCATAAATTACCTGTTTTTTCTTAAATCTCTCCCTCCTTCACTTAAACCAAAAACCAAACACACTGCCATTAAGTCGATTCTTACTCATAGCGATTCCAACTCACAACAACCTCCATTGGGTTTCTGAGGTGGTAAATCTTTACGGAATTTGACTGCCCAGTCTTCCTTCTGCAGAAGGCTGGCAAGTTTGAACTGCTAACCTTCTGGTTAGCGGTCAAATACCTTAGGCACTATGCCACCAGAGCTCCTTGCCCTCCTTCACTTACATGCTTGCAATTCTCAGTATATCCTGGCTTCATCAACATCAATATTAGGATCACATTCAAATTATCACCAATGACTTTAAGATATATCTGCTTCAGTAGGAAATTAAGCCTTCTAAAAGTATTCCCCAAATATTTCTACTAGTCCACCAATGTGGCATTATATTCACACATGAGTACCATCTGTTGTCTAAAGTAACTGCCTAATATTCTCCCCATTTTTCTTCTTTTCCAGTGTTTCCTTTTGTCATAGCCACTTTCACTGAACCTACTTGAGGGAGACTGGGCATTGTCAGTAGTGAAGTGCCCATCAGGAGAATGTGACCATCCTGGCCCAAAGTGCTGTCTCTAGATGGCTTCCAGGGCTTCAGTGCTCAAGTACCAGAGTAGTGGTATATGCTCCACATAGAGACAATGGCCTCCATAGCATCTCCGAGCCACATGTACATTGAGTATCCAAAGAGCACTACGTGTCTCACAACACTATCTAGTAATAATTCCATGGGTTTTTCTTTTTTTATCCTTGCCCAGAATCTCACAACATTACTAATGACAATGTTTTGGGTGTGGTACCTTTATATATCTAACTATATATGAGTAGAGATGCTCCTTATCCTTCCAATTATTCCTAGCCTCTGCTCAATCCAAAGTCTTTGCTTCTCTTTCTCTCTCTGTCTCTCTCTCTCCGTGTGTGTGTGTGTGTGTGTGTGTATATATATATATTATATTGCCATTGAGTTATTTCCAACTCATAGCAACCCCGCATTGGGTTTCTGAGGCTGTAAATCTTTACGGAAGTAGATCAACCCCCATCTTCCTTCTGTGGAGCGGCTGGTGGGTTTGAACTGCTGACCTTCTGGTTAGTAGCCAAATGCCTTATCCACTATCCCACCAGAGCTCCTTATGAAAACCTCAGTGCAAGCAATAGAGAGGTATCCACATAGCACATCTCCTCCTAAATTAGCCAGCCAAAGATGCACTACACACTGCCCTTCTGCCTGATACACATATATCAATATATAGGTCCATATATAGATATATATATGTCATGTAATCCTAACTCTTATCTTGTGTGGTTCCAGTTTATCCCCACACTAATCCACTTACTACAAGTCAATATATCTCAGATCTACTCTTTTCTGCACTTTGTCTTTGGTTTGTCAGATGCTAGGATGTGCAAGGAAAGGATAGGGGTACAGAAGGACTTTTTGAGTTCTAATCTCAGCTCTGACACTAATCCCATTTGACTTCTGAAAATATAGAATCTCATCTTTGGAAAGGATCTTAAAGGCTATTTTATCTAGCTCTAGACTGTGCCAAATATGAGATCATACAGCTTAGATCTGTCCATCTTAGTCAAGGATGTCACAAGTTTCTGCTCTTGCTTATTTCCTTTAAGGGAATGGTATAAACTGTCTTCCTCACACTAGGGTAAAATTTCTTTGCTGTAGCTTCTTTCAAATACTTCTGAATTTTTCACCTTGGATGCATGGATAAAAAGTTTATTCCCTCTGATTCATGACATCCTTTCAGTTATTTGAAAATAGCTATCATGTCACTTCACATCTTCTCTTTCTTACCTTAAATAGTTACAACTTCAACTATTTCTTATGACACAGTTTGTAGTTACTTTAGATGTTCTCTGCTAAATATGTTCCAGTTTGTCTCTTAGCATATGTCTGAGGCTCTCTTGATATATGCTGCTCAGTATTATTCAGTAAAGAAGCTCTGATGGCATAGTGCTAACTGGCAGTTGGTGGTTCAAACCCCACTCCTAGGAAGGAAGATTGGGCAATCTACTTCCATAGAGATACTGCCTCAGAAACCCAAGGAAGGATTGCTATGAGTTGAATTGACTCAATGGCAGTGAGTTTGGTTGTTTTATTTTTCTTTTCCTTTACTATTCAGAAATGAAATAGTGATACATGCTAGAACATGGATAACCTTGAAAACATAATAAGTGAAAGAAGGCAGTCACTACATATTGTACTTTTCCATTTCTGTGAAATTCCAGAATAGTCAAATTATAAAGACAGAACGTATAATGGTAGTTGCCTAGGACTGGGGGAGGAGGGTTTGAAATGGAGACCTAGGGAGTAACAACTAAGGAATGCAGAGTTTCTTTTTAGGGTGATGAAAATGTTCTAAAATTGATTGTAGTGATGGTTGAACAATTCTTTGAATATACTAAAAGTCATTGAATTGTGTTCTTTAGGTGGATAAATTATATGGCATGTGAATTATATAGCAATAAAGCTATAAAAGAAACATCAAACAATGATGATCAAATGGAAATCAGAACTTTGACACAAAGTGTTTTAACCTGTTTATTTCAATTTCACTCTCTATAAAATGGATGAGTTAATAATATAAAATCCACCACATTGACAAGGTGGGTGAATCATACTGTGCAACATCATAATTACATAAATTATTAGCTTGAGTGACTCTCATCACTTCGTAACTACATTAGTAACACAGTCCACTTGCTGATAACCCATTTGTTTTACACATGGTAGCAAGAGATTTTTTTTCAAATGCCTATTCCCCAACTGGGAGCTCTGGTGGCATAGTGTCTAAGGCTTTTGATTGCTAACCAGTCCACTCCTTGGAAGGAAGGTTGGGTAATCTACTTTCATAGTGATACAGCCTCAGAAACCCAAGGAGGGGTCACTATGGGTTGGACCCAACTCAAAGGCAGGTACTTTGGTAATTTATTCCCCAACTCCCACTACTCATCTGTCAATTTGTAGTATTGTGGTAGCTTGCATAGGACTGTAATGCTTGTAGCTATGCCACTGGTATTTCAAATAACAGCAAGGTCACCCATGGTGGACAGAATTTCCAGATTAAAACAGACTAGGAAGAAGGACATGATGTTCTACTTCAAAAAAATATATAAAATGGCCAGTGAAAACCTTATGAATAGCAGTGGGCCACTACCTGATATAGTGCCAGAAAACAAGCCCATTGGGTTGTAAATACTCAAAATACAGCTGAGGAAGAGCTGCCTCCTCAAAGTAGAGTTGTCTTTTATGTCGCAGACAGAGTAAAGCTTTTGGGACCTTCATTTGCTAATGTTGCATGACTCAAAATGAGAAGAAACAGCTGCAAACATCTACTAATAATCAAACATGGAAAGTATTAAGTTTGAATCTAGGAACATTTGAAATTGTAAAAAAAGGAATGGAATGCTTGACGATCAATATCCTAAGCATCACTGAGTTGAAATGCATTACTATTTACCATTATAAATGGCACAATCATACAGTCAACTATTCCAAGAATGTGAAACTGAAGAGGAATGTCATGAAATTCATTGACAAAAAGATCATTTCAAGATATACGATAAAGTACAATCCTGTTAGTGATAGGATAATATCTATATGCCTACAAGGAAGATCAGTTATTATGACTATTAATCAAATTTATGCAGCAACCATTAATGCCAAAGATGAAGAAATTGAAGATTTTTACTAACTTCTATAGACTGAGAAGCTGGACTATATGAAGAAAAACGTGGTATCAGGATTGGAGGAAGAATCATTAACAACCTGAGATATGCAGACGATACAACTTTGCTTGCTGAAAGTGAGGATGACTTAAGGCACCTACTGATGAAGTTTGAAGAATACAGTCTGCAGTATGGATTACATCTCAACATAAAGAAAACAAAAATCCTCACAACTGGACCAATGAGCAGCATCACAATCAATGGAGAGAAGATTGAGGTTGTCAAGGAATTCACATTGCTTGGTTCTACAATCGATGCCAACGGAAGCAGCAGTCAGGACATTAGACGTCGTGTAGCATTGGGAAAGTCAACTGCGAAGGAACTGTTTCAAGTGCCGAGGAGCAAGGATATCTCCTTGAGGACTAAGGTGCGCCTGACACAAGCCATGATATTTCCAATCACCTTGTATGCATGTGAGAGCTGGACAATGAATAGGGAAGACCGAAGAAGAGTTGATGCTTTTGAGTTGTGGTGCTGGCGAAGAATGCTGAAAGTACCATGGACTGCTAAAAGAACTAACAGATCTGTCCTGGAGGAAGTGCAGCCAGAATGCTCCTTGGAAGCAAGAATGGCCAGACTTCGTCTCACCTATTTTGGTCATGTTGTAAGAAGGGACCATTCCCTGGAGAAGGATGTCATGCTTGGTAGGGTGGAGGGTCGACGAAAGAGGGGGAGGCCTTCAACGAGATGGATTGATACAGTGGCTGCAATGATGGGCTCGAGTATAGCAGGGATTGTGGGGCTGGTGCGGGATCGGGCAGTGTTTCGTTCTGCTGTGCATGGGGTCGCTATGAGTCGGAAACGACTCGACGGCACTTAACAACAACAACAATAGACTGAGATTGATCAACTATGCAATTGAAATGCATTGATAATTAGTGGTGATTAAAAGGCAAAGTTTTGAAACAAAGAAGAAGGATCAGTGGTTGGAAAATATGGCCTTGGTGAAAGAAATGACACTGAAGATTGCATGACAGAATTTTCAAGATCAGTGACCAATTCATTGGGAATACCTTTTGTCAACAGCATAGATGACAACTATATACATAGAACTCTCCAGATGGAGTACACAGGAATCAATATCAGCTATATTTGTGGAAAGAAATAATGGAGAAGCTCATTGTCATCAGTCAGAGCAATGGCAGGGGCTGTCAGAACAATGCCAGGGCTGACTGCAGAACAGAACATTAATTGCTCAGATGAATGCTCAAGTGGAAGCTGAGGAAAATTAAAACTAAACTCATGAGAGACAAAGTATGACCTTGAGGATAGATCTGATGCATTGAACGCTAATGACTGAACACAAAATGAGTTGTGCAATTACATTGAGGACATCATACATTAAGAAAGCAAAAGGTCATTAAAAAACAGGAAAGAAAGAAAATACCAAAACAAATGTCAGAAGAGACCCTGAAACTTGCTCTTGTACATAGAGTAGCTGAAGTGAATGGAAGAAATGATGAAGTAAAAGAACTGAACAGAAGATTTCAAGGGCAGTTGGAGAAGACAAAGTAAATTACTATAATGAAATGTGCAAAGACCCGGAGTTAGAAAAGTAGAAAGGAAGAAGATGTAATATTTCTCAAGCTGAAAAGCCTCGAGTTGCAATGTTGAAGGATTCTATGGGCAAAATATTGAACGATGCAAGAAGAATCCAAAGCAGATGGAAGAAATACACAGAGTCACTGTATCAAAAATAATTTGTCTATATTCAGCCCTTTTAGGAGGAAGCATATGATAAAGAACCAATGGTATTAAAGGAAGAAGTTCAAGCTGCCTTGAAGACATTAACAGAAAACAAAGTATGAAGAATTGACGGAATACCAATTGAGATGTTTCAACAAACAGATACAAGTCATTCTTCCATGCCAAGAAATGTGGAAGACAGATACCTGGACAACTGACTGAAAAAGGTCCATATTTGTGTCATCCAAAAGAAAGGTGATCTAGCACAACATGGAAATGATTGAATGATATCACATGCAAGTAAAATTCTGGTAAAGATACTTTAAGAAAGGTTGCAGAAATACATGGACAGAGAATTGCCAGACACTCATGCTGGATTCAGAAAACAGTTTGGAATGAGGGATATCATTTCTGAGCAGTTGGATCTTGGCTGAATGAAGAGTATGCCAGGAAGATGTTTACCTGTGTATTATTGATTATAAAAATGCATTTGACTGTGTGGATCATAACAAATTATGGATAACATTGGGAAAAATGGAAATAACAGAACATTTACTTATATTCATGTGGAACCTGTATAAAGACCAAGAAGCAGTCATTTGAACAGAACAAGGGGATACTGCATGGTTCAAAATCAGGAAAGGTGTGCATCAGGGTTCCACCTTTTCACCATGTTTATTCAATCTGTATGCTGAGTAAATAATCCGAGAAGCTGGACTATATGAAGAAGCATGCAGCATGAGGACTGGCAGAAGATTCATTTGCAACCTGTGATATGCAGATGACACAACCTTTTTGCTGAAAGTGAAGAAGAGTTGACTAATGAAGACCAAAGACTACAACCTTCATTATAGATTATCCCTCAAAGTAAACAAAGATCCCCACAATTGAGCCAATAAGCAACATTATTATAAACAGAGAACATACTGAAGTTGTCAAGGACCTCATTTTACTTGGGTCCACAGTCAATGCACATGGAGGAAGCAGTCAAGAAACCAAATGATGTACTGCATCGGGCAAATCTGCTTCAAAAGATGTCTTTAAAGGGTTAAAAAGCAAAGATAAGATTTTGAGGAATAAGTGATAAAGATGCACTTTGTCCCTGACACAAGCCATGGTGTTTCCAATTACCTCATATGCATGTGAAAGCTGGGTGATGAATAAGGAAGCCCAAAGAACTGATACCTTTGAATTATGATATTGGCAAAGAATATTGAATACACCATGGACTGCCAGAAGAACAAACAAATCGGCCTTGGAAGAAGTATAGGCAGAATACTCTTTAGAAGTGGGTGGCAAGGATAACAAAGCTGTCTCACTTACTTTGGACATGCAATCAGGACAGACCAGTCTCTGGAGAATGACATCAAGATTGGTAAATTAGAAGGTCAGAGAAAAAGAGGAACCTCAATGAGATGGATGGACACAGTGGCTGCAACAATGGGCTCACACACTGCAATGATTGTGAGGATGGCACAGGACTAGGAAGTGTTTATTCTGTTGTACACAGGAGTGTTATGAATTGGAACCAACTGGAGGGCACCTAATAACAACATTCCCCAACTTACTCAGGAGAATGTAAGGAATACTTTGTATCTGCTGTTGTAACTCTTCCCTTTTACATACAAAGCTCTCCTCCAACTTTGTCCCATACTACTTGTGGTAGTTAAGATTATGTGTCAACTTGGCTGGGCCTGGTTTTGAGGGGCTGGGCAGCTGGATGTAGGGATTGCCCATCATGAGACTGGTAATCAACTCCATGGTGGAATTTGCTGTGAGCTGCTGAGTAACTGCCTTAGGGATGTGGTCTGCTTTGAGTACATAAGAAGATTTGAGAAAAGTCTCTGAGATTTTTGATACTCTTGGGCCCTGCACGTAGCCAAGTCTTCATTCAGCAGCCTGCCACATTACCCGCTGACTGTGGGACTGTTTCTGGACTTGAACTAGTGGCCTGCCGTGTTGCATAATAATCTTGGAACTGGGCCAGTTTACTTGTCAGCCTTGGGTTTGTCAGCCTCAGCAGCTAGCAGCTATCTGAGTTAACAGAAACTTCCAGCTCCAGGGGCCTGGGAGAAAGGGCAGAGCTGAAGCCCAAGGTCGAGGGGCCTTCACCCAGCCCCTCTAGCCAGCACTCTGAATTTGGACTTCTTGCCTCCTAAACTGTAAGAGAATAAATTCCTGTTTGTTGTAGCTATCCACTTTGTGGTATTTCTGTTATAACACCACTAGAGAACTAAGACAATACCTCTTGAAATTCCCCACCAATTCCCAGTCACCATATCTTTCTAATGTTTTTTAAAAACTTTCCTCTCTTGGAATTTGCTCTTATACGATCATTCTATTTCCTGTATCATCTCAGAAGTTTAGCTTCATATAAAGCTAATTTGCAGTTCTTATTCCTCTACTACTACTTGACAAGCTTCTCAAATGGGAGGGGTAATATTCATAATACTGTTACACCTTCTTATCTCCAATGCACTTTTTGTAGTCATTTCCACCAGTACTCAGCCATGGTTGCTTCCTCTTTTGCTGTAACTGCTAGTCATATGCTCTATCTGGTCTGAAGCTTATAGGAAATAATCACAATGACAGATAATCGACAATGACTAATACACAAACACTATATGGAAAGTTGACTTTCTCAAGTTTAATTAAATAGTTACTGATGAACATCAACATTTAAAGTGCCAAGAAATACAGAGAGGGTAGATACTAATTAAACAATTTAAGGCTTTCTCCTTTCCTATGTAAAGGGCCATAGGAAAAGTAGAAGCAGGACTCCAAACACTCTCTCTTCAGCCCAGCAGGCCTGACTGACTCTTGTGGGACAAAAGGAAATTGTTGCTCAGTGGGGAGGGAAGTGACATCTCTACTAGCCCACAGGCCTGGCCTGAGCAACAAATTCCAAAGCCTATTTTGCCTGTGGAGCTCTGGCAGCATAGTGCCTAAGGCACTTGACTGCTAACCAGAAGGCTGGTGGTTCCAACCAACTAGCCACTCCTTGGAAGGAAGATTGGGCAATCTACTTCCTTAGTGATACTGCCTGGGAAACCCAAGGAGGTATCACTATGAGTCAGGTCTGACTCAACGGCACATGAAAACAGCAACATTTTGCCTGTATCACCAGCTCAGTGTAAACGACTTGGTAAAGCCTAAGTTTTACAAATGACTTTTATTAAATAAGACTTCCAGATGGATATCAATTTCTAATTTTTTGTACCTTAATGAAGATAATTCTTTAGGCTGCCAGCCAAAGCAGTTTGCATTTCCTGTGATGAAATGCAACTCTGGCAAATGGGACTGCCAAGCTTACAGGGAGACTCAGGGAGAATAGATAATGAACTTATGCTCTTTCTTCTTAATTGTGATTTGGGCACAAATTTACAAAGCAGATTCGTTTTACTCACAACAGTTCATGCACATTTGCTTTCACAGCCAGATTATAATCCCAACCATAAAAAGACTCTCTTCTATGCTCTTTCTTTAGGTGCTAGATGCTGGCAAACTATCTGTCCCTCCTTAGGAACTCTTCTTGCTCAAACCAGTTAAAGCTGGAACCATGAGGCCATCAAGTAGATCAACTGTTTCCCATTTTAAGAGTGAGGAAGCTATTTAAAGTTTGTTAAAATCAATGCATGTCCAATGGCACATGAGTTACTAACATGGTCATAAATATTGGTTAAAATTTGACATGGAAGTTTACATACTGCCACAGAGATGGTCTGTTATGGTGTGGAACAGATTTGTGTACTATATATGTACATATATATATATATATATATATATATATATATATAGTTGTTGTTGTTGTTTTGCCGTCGAGTCGGCCCCGACTCATAGCGACCCCTCCTTGGGGTTCCGAGGCAGTACCACTACGGAAGTAGGATTGCCCAACCTTCCTTCCGAGGAGTGGCTGGTGGGTTTGAACCGCCAGCCTTCTGGTGAGCAGTCAAGTGCCTTAGGCACTATGCTACCAGAGCTTTTATATATATATATACACATACACACACACACACATATATATAAATACACAGTATTTGTGTGTGTATATATATATATATATATATATAAATACAAAATATTTGTGTATTTTATATATATATATAAATACACAAGCTCATATATATATATATGAGCTCTGATGGCATAGCGCCTAAGGCATTTGACTGCTAACCAGAAGACTAGTGGTTCAAACCCATCAGCTACTCCTTGGAAGGAAGGTTGGGCAATCTACTTCCATAGAGATACCGCCTTGGAAACCCAAGGAGGGGTCGCTGTGAGTCGGATCCGACACGATGGCAGTGAGTTTGGTTTGGTTTATAGTGGCTAAAGCATTTGTCTGCTAACCAGAAGGCTGGCGGTTCAAACCCACCAGTCACTCCTTGGAAGGAAGGTTGGGCAATCCTACTTCCGTAGTGATACTGCCTGGGAAACCCAAGGAGGGGTCGCTATGAGTCGGGGCCGACTCGACGGCACATAACAACAACAACAACATATATATAAATGTGAATGTATGTATATATATATACCCCCTTCGACTCTTTGTCTCACATTTTCTCAGGTTATGAGGAAATCCTTCAAAATGTCTTCTGCTTGTTAGAAAGAAAAGTGAGAATGAGTGGACGAAAAGAAAAATGACCTTGGAAAGAAAGCTGAAGAAAAGAAATGTATTGATTCTGGTTTTCTCCCCGACTTTTCAGCTCCCCACTGTCCCCATCTCTGGTTTGATTGAGGCTCTATTCCCTCTCCAGCTCTCTCTGTTCCCCACAGTCCAGAACGCCAGCCGATAAGGTTTCTACATTTTGAAAACCCAAGCGGGGCTGCTTCAGCTGGGCATGCTCAAAAGCTGAGAACTGGCTTTTCTCGGCTTCCAACTTTGGCAGCTCTCCCACCCTCACACCGAGGGGGCAGGTCTGCACAGATCCCTCAGAGTGAGTAAATAAGAAACAAAATTATCGCACTGCCGCGGAGGGAGCGGCGGTAGGGAGCGCGAGGGACCCAGAGGCCGCCTTGGCCTCCCGGGCCAGTTCCGCGCTCCCGGTACACTTCCAGGGGGCGCGCAAGGGCGCCCGGACCTCGAGGGATGCGCGGCGCCGGGAAGTGGAGAGGGGCGTCGGGAACGCGGGGACGCGCGCCCCTTCGAGGGGGCGCTGTCCGTGGCACGTGCGCGGGAGCGCGCTCTGGGAGTGGTCCCAAGCTAGCAGGGGGGCGGGTAGGAGGGGCGGGTAGGGGCGGGGCCGCGGCGGCGTGCGGACGCCAAGCTCCGCCGGGCTTTGGAGGTTGCAGCGCAGCCAGCGGCGGGAGGGTGGCAGCTGCTGCATCTGGAAGCTCCCAACCTGGGGCTTCCAGACGCGCCAGGAGCGGAGCCCGGCCTCGAGGAGAGCGGCTCGAGGCTGCCTACTTCTTGGCGGGTACCTTTTTCCTGGACTCGGTTGACGAAGTGGGTGAGGGTGGTGTGGCCCACGTCCGGAGACATTGGAACAGCCGCATCTAGAAAGAAGCAATCCACCTGTATTTAGGGAGAGCACAACGGACGTGGAAGGAGCGGCGGTAACCTCTAGCTCTTGCCACAATGGGTTGTACGCTGAGCGCCGAGGACAAGGCAGCGGTGGAGAGGAGTAAAATGATCGACCGGAACCTCCGCGAGGATGGCGAGAAGGCTGCGCGTGAGGTCAAGCTGCTGCTGCTCGGTAAGGGAGCCCGAGTCCGACGCCGGGGTGGGTGGGAGACGCCCCGGGGGTCCTGGGGGCCGGGGGAGAGCGGGCTGCTGGGCTGGGTGCGGTGTGCAGAGCTGGCGGCTGGCGGCTGCCGGCAATGTGTCGGTGCGTCCGAGGGCTTGTCTTGTGGCGCCGGAGGATGGTTTCTGAGAGAGAGCCTGTCTTGTGCGGTGCATTGCCTAGGCGGGTCCTCCTGTCCTAGTCCTCTCCTCCCGTCGCCCTGGAGGGTGAGAACTAGCCTGCCTCGGGGCGGGAGCCCCACTGCATTCGGAAGCCTTCGTATGGACCCTGCAGGGGACCAAGGAGCGATTTTAAGGTGGCAGATCGATCGCGCGGAAACCCTTTCTGTGAAGTTAGCTTAGCCACGTAAAGATGAGGAGCATTGGCCACAAGAAAATAAAAGCTGCTCCGGCTCCCAAGACCTTTCATACTAGCTGTTGTATCGCAGTTGTGGTTTTTCTTGTCGCGAGGGTGGTACGTTCCGTGAAATCTGTGCGCCTTTTGTGGGGCCTCTTTGGGGTTGAAATGTGTGTTTTCTGTCAACTTGCGATGGCGATTCAGTAAGTGTTAAAGGAACACTGATTGTATTTACCTTGCGTAAGGGAATAGACTGCTTTGGGTACTCAATTTTATTACTCTGGGGACATGGACACCATCAAAGTTGGGTTATGCTCCGGTAGTAAATCAGACACATAGATGCTCAAGTGGTGAAAACCGATGTGAAAGGTGCGAAAGCGTCACACCGACAACTGGAGTCTCCCTCCTTGCCAGGATTTCTGGTGAATGAGGTTTGCCAGGTACAAGCCAGGCTTTTTATTTGTTCTTGGTTCTGTTCTCCTGGTGAAACTCTACGCAGAGGTCTTTTTCCATTATTGAAGGGGAGGAAAATCAAAAGAGTAAACTAGGGTTTTGACTGAGGGATATATTAGGAAAATATTCACAGTTGAAGATTTTTTAGTTCAGTGAGTTAGGGTTTTCTTTTGTTTCCTTGTTCTGCCCCCCTCCCCCCTCGCCCCACTCTAGTTTCGGTAAAGACACATTTCTCAGAATCTTCATTGACACTTCCAGCGATTGCATATAGATATATGTGCGCGTAGATTATGTATATATGTTATCTTTATATATAACAAAGCACAAATATCGCACAAACCTATTTTCAGCAAGCTTCTGTATCTTTGGTTTAATGACTGCAGAAAAAATGGTGGCTTTTTTCCTCCATCGCTAGTGAGATTAGAAGCAGGAAAGTTGGCATGACTAAAAGTAATAATGATCTGAGTCATTTTGAAAGTAAACTGTGAAATAACTTTGCATTTTAAAGACCTGGGTGGCTTTTTCTCCTCCCCCAGGGTAAGTCTTCTCTGGTAATACTGTTTACCTGGTATTTTTAGGTTAATAAGAAATGCAATGTTTTTTGACAAGTCAGGATATTTGTGGTGTACTGAGCATAGAAAAGGAGCTCTGGTAGCATAGTGGCTGAGGCACTTGACTGGTAACCAGAAGGCTGGCGGTTCAAACCCACCAGCCACTCCTCGGAAGGAAGATGGGGCAATCTACTTCCGTAGTGATACTGCCTCGGAAACCCAAGGAGGGGTCACTATGAGTCGGGTCGACTCGATGGCACATAACAACAACAACAAGAGCATAGAAAAGACACAACTTGCTGAGGGGAACACTGACTGACATTGCTTGGTTTGTGAATCCAGTGTACTTAAGAGTGAAATAAACAGAGGATTAAAAAGTTCTTTTATCTAGTTGCTACCTTCTTGCTGTGGTATTACTGTTTTTTGTGTATTTCAGAATAACTTAGTTTGAGCCAGCCATCCACCATGTTTGAGACAATTACAGAATGATTCCTCTGGTGGTGGTGTTTTATGCTTTAATGAAATGTCTATTAGAAACCAGCCACTCCGTGGAAGGAAGGTTGGGCAATCTACTTCCATAGAGATACCGCCTTGGAAACCCAAGGAGGGGTCACTATGAGTCGAATCGACTGGATGGCAGTGAGTTTGTTTGTTTGTGTTATTAGAAAGGGATGGACTGAGGCCTGAAGAGTTTATTTTTCCTTATATTCAGAATAGATCAATGTTTCTCAACCTTAACACTGTTGATACTCTGGGCAGAATAATTTTACATTGTGGAGGCTGTCCTTGCATTGTGGGATGTTTTAGAAGTGTCTCTGGCCTCTATTGATTAGATGACAGTAGTCTCCTCAAGTTGTGACCCACCAAAACCAAACCCACTGCCTCGTTGATTCCAACTCAGAGACCCTGTAGGACAGAGTAGAACTGCCCAGTAGAATTTCCAAGGTTGTAAATCTTTAAGGAAGCAGACTGCCACATCTTTCTGTCTTGGAGCTGCTGGTGGCTTTGAACCACCAACCTTTCTGGTTCGCAGCTGAGTGCTTTAACACTGTACCACCGGGTGACTTCCAGTTTTGACAACCAAAAATATTTCTAAACACTGCCAAACATTTCCAGGGAACAAAATCAGCCCTGTTGAGAACACCTAGCCAAGATTAACAAAGACAGTTGAAAGTGTGAGGTAGAACCAAAAGTTCCCCCTCTCCAGCATTCTATAGTGAGAATCATAAGGACTGTGTAGCAAAGTCATGATGTTCAGGGGAAATTATTCTAATTTCTCTGTACCAATCACATTAAAAAAGATTTCAAAATGAAAACCATTTTAGGTAAATCAATTCCTTTAGCTGTTTTTTCTAGCTCTGCATTTTCTCTCTTCATCCCATTGCTCTGCAGAAATCCTGTTCCATCTCTCTGGCTGGGTCCACCCTCCTCCTGTCTGTCACCCCATCCTACTCTACCCTTTTGCCTCGAGTTCCCACACAACAGAATGCTGGTGCACTTATTTCACAAATCTTAATTCTTGGAATGTTTGAAAATGTTTTTTTCCTAATTTGGTTTTTAGAAGTAATGTGTGAACTTTGATTCTTTTTTGGATGTTTAATGCCGTATGTGTAAGCAAGCAGCTAAGTGAAGTCATTCCTTATAAAATTCAGCAACTGAATCAACTAGAAATGTAAAATGGTTTCTAGGGAGCTTGTATAACCAATATCACTACCATTTACATCGATTCTTCTTCCTCTTTGATTATTTTGTTTCTCATTAAATTATATATGTATTTTAATCTAACAGCATATCAAATAGTTTATTATATAGTATTTTTTCTCTTAAGGGAGGTATAGTCATTTTAGTCATCTGGGCTGAGAAAGTCATATGAGACTTACATATTATTAGTAAAATGGTAAAAGTCAGTTTCTATAAATTTTTTTTTCCTGGTCATTGGTATTTTATTATCCTTATTAGAAGCAGTGAATTAGTCCTTATAAAAGAAAGGACATGATCTAATCTTTGACCTAAAGGAAATAAGGTCAAGTTTTAAGTGGCTTAAATTTTTTAGATTTAGTTTTTGGGCTTAAATATTACAATAATAATCCTAAATTGAATCAGTCCCTGGAGAAGGACGTCATGCTTGGTAACATAGAGGACCAGTGGGGAGAGGAAGACCCTCAGTGAGATGGGGGGTGGCTACAACAGTGGGCCCAGCCACAGCAGCGCTTGTGCAGATGGCGCAGGACCAGAACCTGTGATTCGGAACCAGACCCGTCTCGACGGCGCGGTGCCTAAACACGGCCCTAAATGGACAGACCCGTCTCGACGGCGCGGTGCCTAAACACAGCCCTAAACGGAGAACGTTATTCTAATAATGCAGGTGTTTCCCCCCACCCGCACCCCCCACATTACATAATTGTCTCAGGGGAAAACATCTTTTAGTGTTACATTTTTGGGGTACCATTATTTATCATCTTGTTAAAACTAGTATTAGGCCTACACTGCTTTTCAGTAATACTGAGAGTCAAAATCAACTTGATGGCAGTGGGTTTGGTTTGGGTTTGTGGGTGGTAGTGTACATATGAGTCCTTGGTAAATATTTTGTTGTGATTTTCTAAGATATAAGGGGTTACATTATAAAAAGTAAGATTTCCACAAACGAAGTTTTACAAATCCTTCCATTCCAATACTCAGAGCTTTATTCTCCGTCATTCCATCTCATTAACCTTTGTTTTAGTCCACTTGCCCTACAAACAAACAAGCACCCGTATAGGTTAGGTGAAAATGAGGTCAGGGGGTTGGGTGTCTTCTGCTTGGTGGCAGTTCTTCCATTCTGTCATCAAGCACAGCTATTTTGGATGCTACATCATTACTCTGTTGCTCTCTTTGAATTTGCCCTCTGATTTCCCTAGTTGAGAAATTTTGGCATTGCAGGACTTTTGTATTTGCTTTAGTTATTTCCTTGGAATTGGCTCAGGATCTTAGATGTCAGAAGGTCCATTTCCTTTAATAAAGGGACCTGATATTTCAACATGGATTGTGTATTTCTCTCTCTTGGGCTTACCTTGCCCAAACAAATGTTTTAACAGAAGCCACAGGTGGTATAAAAGTATGTTTTGAAAGTGTTGATTTTCTGTCTCTTCTTTCTCATTCGCATTTTCATTATTTCAAATCCTTCTCCGGCTTTGGCAGCCAATTCCAGGAGGCTTTATAGCATCTGATTTTTCCTTTCTAGCTTGTTCTTTCTACCATTGGTTGTTGTTGTTGTTGTTATGTGCCGTCGAGTCAAACCCGACTCATAGCGACCCCTCCTTGGGCTTCCGAGGCAGTATCACTACGGAAGTAGGATTGCCCAACCTTCCTTCCGAGGAGTGACTGGTGGGTTTGAACCGCCAGCCGTCTGGTTAGCAGGCAAATGTCTTAGCCACTATGCTACCAGTAGCTTTTCAAAATAGGCTAATTCCTTGTTCAAAGACCTTTGTTGACTTCTCCATTGCCTGCAGAACAACACGAAAGTCTGCCTTCCCCCAGAGTACCCTGACTCCTGCAGGAGTGGAAGCATAACTCCGTTCTGGTTTATTGTGTCCTTTAGCCCTAAATCCTGCCTGTTTCCCTTGCTGTCCTGTGAGCACTTTGTTGTTACTGTTGTTAGCCGTCGAGTCAGACCCAACTCATAGCGACCCCTCCTTGGGTTTCTGAGGCAGTGTCACTATGGAAGTAGATTGCCCCATCTTCCTTCCGAGGAGTGGCTGGTGGGTTTGAACTGCCAGCCTCCTGGTTAGCAGTCAAGTGCCTTAGGCATTATGCTACCAGAACTCCCTGTGAGCACTTTAGGGGCAGAATTTCTGTAAGTCTTGCTTTTAGCCCTAACAAGCCTTCTGTTTTTTTCATGTGCATGATGAGTTCTTAATTATGTGAAATTAATATCTTGTATAGGTTTGTGATTTACCTGGAATATAAACCTTAGCTTTGCCATTTTCAGTATCGACAAGCATAAATACTACTCAAACAATCTAAATAAAAAGGAATAGTAAAAGTATATGATGACTAAAATCTGAAAATAACTTGTTTGGTTTAAGATTTTTTCATGTTTATAATGACTTTTTACAGGTTGGTAAATTAGTTAAATTTGAGAAAATGACAGTGACTTTCATTGCAGGAGGGTCTGCTGTATTACGGTTTACTTATTCTTAAAACAAAAAGATTTTTTAAAGGTAAATTTACATTCTCATTTTTAATTTTAACATAAATAAAAAGCATGAGTCTTGTTAAACTGATTAATGATAGGAAGTACCTGTCATTATTGGAAGATTTTATTTAAACCTGAAAAAGAGTGCTTTAATTTTAAAAACAAAAATTAAAGTGTCCAAACTTAATTTTTAGTTTGTTGTAATTTCCCACTGCCTTGGAAAATTTGAAGAAGAACAAATCCATGTGGGGACACTTTATAGTATTGGTCACATTTAAAATGAAGTCCTGTTCTGAGACACAGTTAGCCAAGGTGTGATTGCCCGGAGTGTGACATTGCTGGAGTTCTTACTCGACACGGTATTTGAGCCTTGCAAACTATGGTCAGCTGCACCTAACCATGTAGAATTTAGGCTCCTTTCTGTTGTAATTTCATAAGTACTAATTAAAAACATTTACAAAAATAGGACAAATAATTTTTAAATGATTATCACAGACTTAGTGACTTACAACACAGATTTGTTACTTTTCAGTTGTAAAGTTCAAAAGTCCACATTGGGTTTCACTGGGGTAAAATCAAGATATAGGCAGGACTTCTGTCCTTCTGGAGGTTCTAAGAGAGAATTCATTGCCTTGCCTTGTTTAGCCTCTATCTAGAGGCTGCCTCCATTCATTGGCTTGTGGTACCTGTCTCCATCTTCAAAGCCAGCAGTAACTGGTATAGTCTTTCTCCCACAGCAGCACTCCTGCCTTCCTCTCTCATTTACTAGGGACTCTTGTGATCACATTGAGCCCAACCAGGTAATCCAGAATAATATCCTGTTCTGGTTACCTAGTGCCACTCTGACAGGAATATACCACAAATGGGATGGCCTTAACTAACAGGAGTTTATTCTTAACAGTTGGGAGGCGTTAAGTCGGAGTCCAAAGTGCCAAGCTCTAGGGGCTGAGTGAAAGCCCCTCAGGCTTGGGCTTCATCTCAGCCTCCAGCTCCGGCCCACTGAAGCTAGAGGCTTTTCTTCACTCAAGGCAGCTGCTAGCTGCTGACTCTACCAAGCCCAAGGTCAACAAGTAAAAAGGCACAGTCCGATGTTACCAAACCACATGGCAGGCCATTAATTTAAGTCCGTTTAAGTCTCGAGGTCAGCAGAGCATGGCAGGCTGCTGAAAAACAACACAGCTACATGCAGGGTCCAAACGTGCCATATGCTAGAGACCAGTCCCAGAACTGCTGCTTATATACCGGAAACAGACCACATACCCAAAGCAGCTACTTAGCTGCTTGTGGTAGATCCCACTATGGAGTTGATTGCCAGTCTCATCACAGGGAATAACTACCGCCAACTGCCCAGCCACTCAACCAGGCCCAGCCGAGTTGACACACAAACATAACCACCACATATCCGCACCTCAAGATCCTAAATTTAATCATATCTGCAAATTCCCTTTTGCTATGTAACGTAACGTACACACAATTTCTGGGGATTAAGACTTGAGTATCTTTATTCTGCTATTACAGTCTGCTTCCTGGACTCCATAAATTCATCTCAGTCCCTCATGCAAAATACATTCAACTTAACCCAACATCTTTCGGAAGTCTCAACCCATTACAGCTTCAACTTAAAATCTAAAATTCATTCCAATCTCATCAGCTCCAAAGTCTCAAGTCTCATCTAAATAATTTAAATCAGGTATGGGAATAATCAGTATTGAGGAAAAATTCCTGTCTATCTGTGTGAGATTAGAAAACAAGTTCTGGGCTCTCAGTATATAATGGTAGAAGAGGCATGAAATACCATTTATGGATGCTCCATTCAACAAGGGAGAAAACGGAAGGAAGAAAGGAGTCACCAGTGCCAAGTAATTTCAAAACCCACTAGGGCAAACTCTGCTAGATTTCAAGGCCCGGGAATTACCCACTGTGGCTCCGTGTTCTTCCCTCTGGGTGCTGGGCTCCTTCCTTTATTTATTTTAAATCCTCTTTAAACTTTATTTACTTTGTTGTTGTGAGACTAATATATACCAAATATGTACCAATTCAACAGTTTCTACATGTGTAATTTAGTGACATTGCTTACAGTTTTTGAGTTGTGTAATCCTTCTCATTGTATTTAAGCTTTAAGGGTAGGCTTTCTCTCTGTCTCTGTTGGCTTTAGGAGAAGGTCCCTGTGTCCTTTCAACATGTGTGAGCTTGATGTCACTTGGAAATCTCCATGTCTTTTTTTGTTTTAATTTTTATTGTGATTTCGGTAAAAGTTTACAGAGTAAGTTCGTTTTCCATACAGCAGTTCACATATATTTTGTCTCATGACATTAACTCCAATTTCCCACAGTGCAACAGCTCCCCTCCCACTTCCTCTCCATAGTTAACTCTTCCTTGTGTCTTTCCCTCCATGCACTCCTGCCCCCGAGCTCTCTCCCTGTGCATACACAGCCCTTCTATTCTCCCATGATTGATCTCTCCAAGGAGTGTATGTACCTAATGTAAATGTTCATCTTATATGCCTATCTTTTGTTTGGCTGGAAGGCACAGGATTAAGTTTTGTTCCAGACCTGAAGGGCAGCTAGGGGTCATCTCGGTGGTTCCATCAGGCTCTATCAGACCAGCAAACCTGGCCCTTTTTTTAAAAAAAAATAATTTTGAGTTTTGTTCCACATTGTTCTCCCACTCTATCCAGGATCTCCTACATAGATTCCCTGCGAGTGGCTGACAGCAGTAGCTGAGCACCATGTAGTTCTTCTGGTCTCATCGTCCTATAGGCTGAGAATCGTATGGAGATCTCTTGACATAGGCTGAGAATCGTATGATGTCTCTTGACATCAGTCTTCCCCTAAGATCTAGGAGATTCTTGGCACAGGGACTCCAGGTACAAAGGATGCGTTCCACTCTCAGCTCTTCTTGTTTGTTGGCAATCAGATCCCTCCTCCTTTGCTTTCTTCTGTTTCTTTTTATCTCTTGTAAGATAAAAGGCAATGGAGGCCACCACCCAAGGAAACTCCCCTTATGTCAGGGCTGTAAGTCTGTAGAGTATTACATCCCACCTTAATTCCTTTATAGGAGCTCTGGTAGCATAGTGCCTAAGGCACTTGACTGCTAACCAGAAGGCCGGCGGCTCAAACCCACCAGCCACTCCTCGGAAGGAAGGTTGGGCAATCTACTTCCGTAGTGATACTCAAGGAGGGGTCGCTATGAGTAGGGGCCGACTCGACGGCAAATAACAACAACAACAACAATTCCCTTACAAATGACTGACTGATCACATCAGATCACATCATGAAAGATAATTACATCATTGCATAATTGTGAAATAACATCATTCTATAGCTGCCAGAACACTGAGAATGGCCTAACCAAATTGGCCCATATTTTGGGGGGACACAATCCATGGCAAGTCGTAATCACTAATTTCTGGCATTTCATAATGAATCCATGATATTTCACGTAAGTCATAGTGTGAAACACTTTCCTTCTTTGCCTCCTCTTTACCCACCCATTGCCAGCAAGTTGAGTCCAACTCATAGCAACACTATGGCACAGAATAGAATTGCTTCATAACGTTTCCAAGACCATAAATCTTTATGGAAGCAGACTGCGCCATCTTTCTCTCATTGAGTGACTGGTGAGGTTAACCACTGATCTTTTGATTAACAGCTAATCATTTAACCACAGTGCTGCCAGGGTTCCTTGCCTTCTCCTGAGTGAAGGTTTTCTTGACCCTCAGTCTAGAGCTCTATTATACCTTGCTGAAATCATCTCGTGCATTTACTTTTTATTGCCTCTTGCCTCTATGGGCAGAGAATGAATCCTGACTTACTACCTAATGGAGTGGCACATAGTAGTTCTTTCATAAATGTTGGTTGAATGAATGAATGGATAACTTACTGAACATTAATTTTAGACCCGTCATTTATTGATTAATAATCCTTTAAAAGAAAAAAAAGTTGTTATATTTTCTTTGTTACTAGTGTAATTTTAGTGCATTTTGACAGACTGTATCCCTCTTTATATATTTACATCTTTAGGTCAGAGTTACTAAAAACCAACTATGTTATTCTTAATACAGTTCTAAAACGTGGAATTAATTTGGGGGCTAAATTCTTGTTTCATGATTGAAAAATATTGTGATTCTTGGTATATTAAGTGGTACTGCAATGAGATTTATACTGTGGAAGTGTTTTCAACAATATTGTTGCTTTACTACTTCACATATTGTTCATTGCTTTCTTAAAACTGACCCAGCAGTACAGTGAGGCATTTAATGTATTCTCACAGTCATGAATGTCGCAAAGGATGGTGCAAGTATAGACAGTGCTGCGTGTCAGAACTCATCAGATTGCACAGAAGCTCACCACCAGTCTGTGTTTTATCTTTTGTAAAAAAGGAGTGCTGGTGGCACAGTGACTAAGGCATTTGACTGCTTTTCCAGATGGTTGGAGGTTCAAACCCACCAGTCACTCCGTGGAAGGAAGATGTAGCAATCTACTTCTATAAAAATTTACCTCCTTAGAAATCCAGTGGGGCTTGCTGTGAATTAGAACTGACTCAATGGCCATGGATTTGGTGGGATCTGTAGGGTATGTTCTATGGTTTTGATGTTAATCTATGGTTCAGACTTATAAAATCCTTACGAGGCCTTATAATCTACATCCAGACCCACTGCCATGGAGTCAGTTCTGATTCATAGCGGCCCCTTTAGGGTTTCCAAGGCTGTAAATCTTTACGGAAGCAGACTGCCTCATCTTTCTGCCACAGAGTGGCTGGTGAGTTTCAACCACTGACATTTTGATTAGCAGCTGAGCACTTTAACCACTTTATCATCAGGGCTCCTTCTGCATTATATACCAAAAACCAAGCCAGACTCACTGCTGTTGAGTCAGTTCAACTCATAGCAACCCTTCCTTGGGTTTCTGAGGTGGTATCTCTACAGAAATAGATTGCCCAGTCTTCCTTCTGAGGAGTGGCTGGTGGGTTTGAACTGCCGCCCTTCTGGTTAACAGTCAAATGCCTTAGGCACTATACCACCAGAGCTCCCTCTGTGTTATATAGAGACTTGTAATTTAATAGATAGTTTACTGTCTATGAATTTCATTTTCTCACATTCTCCATTTTTCTCTCCAAGGTTTATTTAGCGTTGTAGGGAGAATCTCCATATAGGAAAAGTCAGTTGACCTAGACCTGGCAATAAAATGTGTCCCTTCAAATTTTGTGAAAGTTACCCAAGTTCCTTAAGCTTAAGATTTCTTTTCTATAAATTCAGGATAATAAAAATATCTACTTCATAGGGCTGTTGGGGACAAAGTAAGTTAATGTGTCTAAATACTTAGGATAGCGCATGGTGTATATATTCTCCACAAATATAAGCTGTTCTTACAAATACCTTAGAAACTCTCAGGGGGCAATCCTCCCTCTCTTCCTCTTGCAGTTTGATCCATTTATGATTATAGATATCCATTCCTTTAGTTGGCTCTTCTTAGCATAAGGTATGCTTATAGCAAAGACTTTAAGAAGTATAAATCAATCTTAATTACTGGTTTCTGATCCCACCACAGCTTTCTTGTGGGATTTGGATTTCTATTAATAGTTTCCCTGCTGGGACTAGACCGGATGAGTATCTGTGCCATTATTACGAATACTGTAGTAGAGAGTAAATTTTTAAGTAATAGGAAAACTTTGCAAAATGATTTAAAAGTAATTTTCTCTCTATTTTATTGCCTATTTCCAGAATAAATCCAGTAGTCTTGCAGACTTTCCTTTTTCTGGAAAATAAAACAAAGTTGGTAAAGTAAATTATGAAACATTATTTGAGTTTATTCAAATGAATGTGCCATTTCTCAGGGGAGTTTATGATGACTTCCCACAAATTTTGAAACCTTTCTGAAACTCCCTGAACTGATAACTCAAAACAACAACAAAAAACAAACTCACTGCCATTGAGTCAATTCCAACTCCTAGCGACCCCCGTTGGGTAGTACATCTTTGCAGTAGTAGATTGCCCTATCTTCCTTTCGCAGAGTGGCTGATAGGTTTGAACTGCCACCCTTGTGCTTAGCAGTCAAATGCCTTAGGCACTGTGCCACCAGAGCACCTTGATGACTTAAAAAAGAGTCTTTATAAAACTCCAGAATTACCATGAATTTACTTCTGAGAGAAGCATCTCTTGCAAAGTGGTGGTGCTGTTGATGTAGAAACAGTGAAGCATTGAATCTGTTACTGTATCTGTGCGTTTTAATAATGTTTTAAAAGAATCTCTTGAGATTTAGTATTGAATTACCTGGAACTCCTGTTTACCTTGCCTTTTAAGGTACAGTAGTGTGGTGAATTGCTTGATGTGGTCCTTCTAGCCATTGTCCTTCATTCTGTGATGTATTGTAAATCCTACTATCCATGCCTGTTTGGGGTGGTGTGGTAGTTAAGGTCAGGTGTCAACTTGGCTTGGGCAGCTGGTAGTAGTCTTCCTTATAATGACTGGCAATCGGCTCTGTGGTGGGATTTGCCTTGAGCTGCTGATTGTTAAAGCCATCCATTTGGGTTATTTCTGTTGGAGCAACACAGGTGGGATGTATCTTGAGTCCTGCCTGGCTGGAGGGTATAACTCAAATCACCACCCTTAGCTTCCTTGTGGGTATACCTACAAATCTCCTGGGAAGATTCAACCTCCTCTTGCTCCAGTTTTGTGTCTTGGCTCATCCTCATCTCACCCCTGGATTTGGGACAGCAGCCGGCATCTGATCTGCTGATCGAGGTTCATCAAACCCCGAGAGTTGGGAGGATCCGCCAGACCTACTCACGGACCCGGGTCTTGCCAGCCTGCCAGCCTCCACCACTACTATGTGAGATGATCCCTTGGGAGTCTGTGAGTTCTGTGAGGTGTTACAGTGAAATACAGAACCCTAAAATGAGGGAGATTACTGGGAGGAGGAGGAGGAGTTAATGTCTGAAAGGATGGAGTGGCACAGTAGTTTGGACACTTGGGACATCTTTAACCTCTGCCTCATGGGGACCGGCCTTGTGCTGATCTTTCTAAGAGACATTGTTCAAGCAAGTAGGTACAGTCTCTGATTTTTCCCAGTAATTTACTGATTACATTGTAATTTTTTTTTCCTTGTTTGGGCAAGAAGGAGGCCTTTTCCTCGGGTGTACTAATTTTGTTTCTGTGACTCAAGAGTTATGGAATATGCAGGTACACCTAAAATTAAGATCAATACAATATAGTAAGAGTGATGAAAATTACCTTTTTATTTTAGTCACATAGGAGAAGATGTGAACTGATGGCATTGCTAAGTTAACATAATTTCAGGAAGTACATTACTTCTATACAATTTAAAATTGTTCCTTGTCTCATAGCTCACTGACTCCATGAACTGAGTACACCAGTACGCTCAGCAACCCCATCAAGAGATGTATGCTGGGGTGTGTTGTGATTGGAAGTTGTTAGGCTCATCAGTAAAGATGCTGGACCCTGTGCTGCGACACTCCCCTCATTCAAGGCCAGCACGCTGTCCTCAATCCCACTCACTCTTCTCTTGCCACCTGAGCCTTTCTCCACCCGTCCTGGTTTTCTTTAGTATCTTCGTACTTCTTTAAATGACTCCCTTGTACTTACCGATAAACATGTTCAGTACTGTTGTTGTTGTTGTTGTTATTATGTGCCATAAAAGTACTTAAATCAAAACAAAACTCTTCATACACCCCTTAAGTAATATTTAATCTGTCATTGTCTCTCATCTAAACTTGTCATATTATTAGACTTCATTTCCATTTTCATTTTCTCACTTTCTGCACACTCTTTGTGGACTATTTCATTGATACATAAGTATTGAGAAAGACCGGACACTCATGTAACCCACACTTGAGTGTTTTTTTAAAAGATAATAAATTATGCCTGTTCACTTTCTTCTCTCCTTCTGGAGTTCCTTGTATATGTGAATTGGGCTTCTCATTTTAATTTCTGTATTTTTTTTGTGTGTGTATGTGTGTGTGTGCATGCTCATGCGTGTATGTACATGTGTGCAAACATGGGAGTGTGTGGTTCTGGCGATCTGCTCCTATAGAGATTACAGCCTAGAAAACCCTACTACTCTGTCTACAGTAGAAGCGCTGTTCTACTCTGTCACGTAGAAGCGCTGAGAGTCAGAAATTGGCTCAACAGCACCTACAACAGCATGTATCTTGTGGTTCACTGTTTTCTTTTCAGTAATGAGCTAATCTACCTTTTAATATAATACATGTTTAGTTTTATAGTCACGTTTTCATTTCTACAAACTATTTCTCATCTTCCTTCTAAAAAATACTTTATTCTTGTGTTTTCTCTCCTACATGGCTTTTTAAAAATGTTTTTATTGTTATATCATGACTGATTTATAATCTTAGAAAAATTTATTTGACGTTCTTGGGGTCAGCTACTCATAGGGGGTATGTGTGTGTTTGTGTGTGTTGAGGGATGGTCTCCTACTACTTTCCTGGGGATCCTCATTGAATTCCCTGGTCGCTGTCCCTGAATGGATAGAGGACATGCACTGCTGCAATGTAAATGTACTTGTTGGTCCATCAGCTCATCTTGGTCATAGTCGGGACCGTCTTTCTTGCCCTCTGGGTCCTGCTTTTTCTTTGCACATGCTGTGAACCGCCACATTGCTCTTTTCCCTGGATACTACCTGCTGTGGAGCTCATACATCAGGCTTTTAGCTCTTCCCTGACCAGCTTTCTCCTATCCCCTCAAACATGTGGGAAATGATGCATTGCACAGAGGTTCTGGGATACGAGGGAGAGGGGAGCTCAGGCTTTCTCTTTGCTTACCCCTACTGCTTACCCACACACTTCTTCACAGGCTCTTTGGCTGTGGCTTCTGCTGTATTGCTGTCTGGCCTACCTGGGAGACTTTCAGGATGCCAAACACCAAGTATGGGAGGCCCCTCTACTGTCAGCAGTCTCTTCAGATACCAACCATCTCTGAAACTTTGAACCAAAGCAGAAATAATGAGAGAGATCTGACCCCCTGCCTCTCTCCTCAGCTGTCTTTTGTACTTGCCCCTTGGGCCAGTGAATGTCCTGTGCCCTTTTATAAGACACTTGTAGGCTTGCAGCTTCTACCATGTGATGCCTGGACAGTAAACCACACGTGTGCTTCCATTTCTATCTGGGTGGCTCTAATGGACCCTGTTTGTGCCATTTCCTGTTATTCATGTAAATTGGAAGAGAGGAAAGGCACACTAGTGGTTTTCAAAATATTGCTGACACTATATTCCCTGTTATCCCTTACACTCCTGCCTTTACCTAAAGTTAAGCTCTTTCATAGTTGTCTTCATTGTGTGTCCTTGCTTGTACCAATTGTGTTTGCCTTATTTTCCTAAAGCAGCTCTCCTCAAAACTTTAATGTGCATACTGATCATTTAGGAAACTTTTACAATGCAAATTCTCATTCATAGTTTTGGATTAGGGCCTGATTCTGTCTAGTCCTTAGTTTGAGAAGCAAAGCCTTGGATCAAGTGATCCTCCTGATACTTTTTTTTTTTTTTTATCCTGTTCATAATCAGTTTTCAAGACTTAGCCTGCCTTTGCTGAATTCATGAATTTTCTTGTAACCTTATCAGTGTTTAAATACAGTTAAAAATCTTTAGATGTGTTTAAAGCACTGCCTTGCACAAAGAAGGCACTCATTATGTTATACACATTCACATGTATGTATACGTACATTATCTGTAATGCCTGTCGTTTATTATTGTTAACCATTGTATGGTTCAATCTCTTCTAGTGTTAATACGAAACCTTGTTTTAGTCGTGAGTTATGAGAAAAATTATTTGATATTATCTTACATGGAAACATGTATAATGCTTTCTGGAGAGAGATCAAAAACTGTAATTAGGGATGATGAATCTTCTTTGTGTTTTGTAAGAATCTAAAAAGTAGATTTCTTTTTTTGATGATAGGATTATTCAGGTCAGGTTGAAAGTACAACCATAGTAATCTTTTTATGACCATTTCATCTGGTAATATTCATGATGAAATTCTTTTCTCAGAAGGAGAAAAAGGGTGATTATAAAGTCTAAGAAAGTTGATAGTCACTGGATTGAAGTATTTGGCCCTGATGTTTTTATATAACCTCAACTCTCCTAATCTAAACATAAATACAACAGAATTTCCATTCCCTTTAAAGGGGAATTCTCATCTTAGAAAACTACTCTTAACATAAGTATGTAATGATAAGTAGCTATAAAATATGAACTATTTTGTGATTAAATATAGCATAAGTGTTCTGTAGCTTCTGATTTCATCGCATTGTTTTTGGGTGCCATCCAGTGAATACCCCGTAGAGTTCTGGTAGTGCAAAGGATTTAGTGCTTGGCTGCTGTCTCAGAGGTTGGAAGCTTGATCCTAACCAACAGCAGAAAGAGCTGGTGACCAGCTTCTGTAAAGAGTGTAGCCAAGAGACTCCTGTGGGGGCAGTTCTATTCTGTCATGTGGAGTCTCTGTGAGATTTCATCATAGACAGTATCAGTTGCTGGTTGGGCTCACTTTCAGTTAGTTTATGATATCTGGTTCTTATGAAACATGGAAATTCGTTCAACAAATATTTATATAGAATCCAACTCTGTCTGCCTTTTCTAGGTATCTGGGAATGGTACAATCTTTGGGAAGCTGATACAAATTAAAGTGGAAAAAAAAAAACATTCGTTAAGCAGTTTACCATTAAGTAGAACAATATGACTATTTTGGCTCATTTTGTTAAAAGTTTCAGTATAAAAAGTGAGCTCTGGGTTTTTCCTCTTCCCATTGTGTCTTGGTTTGCCTTTGTAGTAGATCATCTTAACTTTGTTTTGGATGACTGCGTTTTATAGGTCAAGTTGAATTTTATTGCTTTTTGCTAAAAGCAGTTCCAAAACTTTCAGAGCAAAGAATAAATAATGAGGTCTAAAATAATTTATACTGTGCACATGGTAGTGCTTAGAACTTCAGAACTAATTTCCTGCAAGTTACCAATGGACAGATAGAGCTCATTTGTAGTCCTGGCTGTCACATTTGAAATAGCTTAAATCGTTAATCTGAAAAGTAGCCAACATAAAAATAAAACCTGTAACTCTGAAAACTGTAAGACTTTTAAGAAACTCTTAGAGTGGCTGCCTTTGGAGAATCGACTTAGCAGGATTTATGCTTTATAATTCTATACTTCTCTGAACTTTCAAATGGTATTTGGATATATACGGAAGTTTTCACCCCTCACTGAGCAAATGTTATTTTCAAATTAAAACCAAAAAACTTTGGAAAATTCAGGCATCTGAATGAATCTGTTACAGAATCTGTGTCAGGTAAGTAACTTTTTTTTTTTCTGAATATAAGTGAAAAAGGCCTTGAAGAATTTCTGGAATGGATCCAATTACAATGGATGGGGTGCGGGAATGGAGAGCTGAACTTTAATTTTTTGAAAATGATTAGTAGTATTCTAGAAATGACTTATCATAAAGATGATTTGTCTGTATTTTTGAATATTAAAAGTAGGGACTTCGATTTATGGTAGTTTCAATCATTAAATATCTGGATAAGCTTGCAACCAGTATAGCCAGCTTGGATTCTCTAGGTAGCATGAATGGTTAAATACGTAGCTATTAATCAAAAAGTTGGTGGTTCAGACTTTACCTAGAGGAGTGTAGGTGTGTAGTAGTCTACTTCAGAAAGGTTCCAGCCATGAAAATCCAATGGAATACAGATCTACTCTGAAACACATGGGATCAACATGAGTTGGAATCAACTAGGAGCTCTGGTGGCGTAGTGCCTAAGGCATTTATTTGACTGCTAACTAGAAGGCTGGTGGTTCAAACCCACCAGCCACTCCTCAGAAGGAAGACTGGGCAATCTACTTCTGTAGTGATACTGCCTAGGAAACCCAAGGAGGGTTCTCTAGGAGTCGGATCTGACTCAATGGCAGTTTGATTTGGTTTTTTTTTAACAGCAACTGGTTTTATAGCCAACTTATTTGACAGACCATTTAATTAAAAATATGTGTCGTTTGTCATATATATCTCACATACATAGACTGAAGAGAGATTCGTCGAGTAATGTAGATATCATTTACATTTGGCACATATTCAAGGTTTAGTTCACTCTAATTAAAAGTTTATAAAACTTGGTATACAAAAAAAAAAAAACACCAAACTCATAGCAGTCGAGTCAGTTCCAACTCATTGCAAACCCTCCTTGGGTTTCCGAGGCAGTATCTCTATGGAAGTAAATGGCCCAGTCTTCCTTCCGAGGAGTGGTGGGTTTGAACCACCAGCTTCTGGCTAGTAGTCAAATGCCTTAGGCACTACTCCACCAGAACTCAAAACTTGGTATGTGAGTACTTTATAATGAGGCATTCAACCAATGAATTTCTGGTATTATAGTAACTCTCCAAGTATATTGTAGATACTGCATAGTGCAGATATTTAACATGCTTGGCTGCTAACTGGAAGGCTGGAGGATCTAATTTTCAGTGGCATCTAGGAAGAAAGACCTGGAGATTTATTTCTGAAAAGTCAGCCATTGAAAATCCTGTGGAACACAATTCTACACTGATACACATGAAACTGCCATGAGACAGAATCAACTTTGCAGGCAATCGGTAATTTTTTTTTCATTTTTATTATTGTGATTTGGGTGAAGATTTACAGAGCAAATTCACTTTCCATACAGCAGTTCACATATACTTTGTCTCATGTCATTGACCACAGTTCACCAC
>NW_006921594.1:22144951-22165175 GCF_000298275.1 Orycteropus afer afer
CCATTTAATGGATTTTGGGCCTTTGTCAAAGATCAGCTGAGTATAGGTCGATGGATTCTTCCTCCAATCTTGATGCCATGTTCTTCATATAGTCCTCTTTCTTGGATCATTTGCCCAGTGTACAGATTGAATGTGTCTGGTGCAAAGATACAACCCTTACACACACTATTTCTGATTTTAATCCATACTGTATCCTTTGTTCTGTTGGAAGGACTGCCTTTTGCCACCAGAGCTCCTCCCCAATCTATGTATAGGTTCCACATTACCACAATTAAGTGTTCTGGAACTGCCATTCTTCCCAATGTTATTTATAATTTGTCATGCTCCATATAGTCTGGTGTCTTTCGGTAATCCATAAAACAGAGGTAAACATCTTACTGTTATTCTCTGCTTTCAACCACCATCCATCTGACATCAGCAGTGATATTCCTTGTTCTAAGTCCTTTTTGGATTCTCTCTTGAATTTCTGGAAGTTCCCTATTGATGTACTGCTGCAGACATTTTTCAATTATCTTCAGTGTAATTTTACTTGTATGTGACACTAGTGATATTACTTGTTAATTTCCATATTCTGTTGGATTACCTTTCTTTGAAATGGGTCCCTTGGCATCTGTTAGCCAAACACCTGCCTTCCAAATTTATTGGCATAGATGAGTGAGCACTTATAGCATTTCATCTGTTTGTTGAAACATCTTACTTGGTATTCCATCAATTCTGGAGCCTTGTTTTCACAAATGCCTTCAATACAGCTTTGGCTTCTTCCTTCAGTACTATCATTTCTTGATCATATGCTGTCTCCTGAAATGGATGGACGTCAACCAGTCTTTTTTGACTGGTAAGTGTATTCCTTTCATCCTCTTTTTGTGCTTCCTGCATCGTTCCACATTTTAACCATAAAATCCTTCAATATTGCAACTCCAGGCTTGAATTTTTCATTTCTCTTAGCTTGATGGATTGAGAGCATGTTCTTCTCTTTTGATTCTCTAATCCTAGGTCTTTGTACATCACATTATAATGCTTTACTTTGTCTTTGCCGTCTGCCCTTTGAAATCTTCTGTTCAGCTCTTTTACTTCCATTCACTTTAGCTATTCTACTATCATAAGTAACTTTCAGAGTCTCTTCTGACATCATTTTGGTCTTTTCTGTCTTTTTCATGTTTTGCTTTCTTCACGTATGACGTCCTTGATGCCATCCAACAAACTTTTCTGGTCTTCGATCATTAGTGTTCAGTGTGTTAAGTCTATTCCTGAAATGGTCTCTAAGTTCAGGTGGGACATTGTCAAAGTCTTTAGCTCTCAAGGACTTGTTTTAATTTCCTTCAGTTTCAACATGAACTTGTATGTGAACACTTGATCTGTTATGCAGTTGGTCCCTGGCCTTGTTTTGACTGATGATATTGAGCTTCTCCATCATCTCTTTCCACAGACATAGTCAGTTTGATTTCTGTGTATTACATTTGTCAATGTCCATGTGTATAGCACCATTTATGTTGTTAAAAGCTACTTCCAATGAATAAGTCATTGGTCTTGCAAAATTCTGTGATATGATCTCCCACATTATATCACCAACGCCATATTTTTATGATCAGAATTATAGAATATAGGAAATTTATTATATGAAGACAATATTGGCATCACTCTTTTTTGTTTTAATTTTTATTTTGAAATCTTATTTTTCTCTAATTATAAATATGCACACATTTTGGACATTTGGACAAATAAATACTTGAATAAGTTTATGCGTTTTTAATTCTTGACATACTGCACATGTAACCATATTTACTTTTCACTTAAATATTTCTTTACCATTCAACATTTTATGTAAATGCCATGTTTTTTGGCTACATTAAAAATTGATTTTATGGATCTGCCATAATTTATTTAATCAGCACATTAATGTTGAAAATTGAGTTTTATAGTGATCATATTTTGTGTTTATTTCATTACTTGCATTTTTTATTATTTCCTTTATTATTGAGTTAAAAGGTTTGAACAGTTTTAAGGCTTATGATGCATATAAGTAAATTACTTTCCCCAAATGTTCAGCATCTACCCCTTCAAGTGACATGTGAGACTGCTGTTTAACTTTATCTTCATCAGCATTAATTGCTCTTGTAATTATCTGTGCTTAAATTGATGGGTAAAAATGGCATCACAGTGTTGCTTTAATCTGCAGTCTTGGATTTTCTAAGGGAGACTAAAAGGACTTTCTCTTCTGTATAAATTAACCTTTTGCGGTTCATCAGATCGGCCCTGTAATGCTTCGCATACTTTTCATGTCTGTTTTCCCTACTTGTGTGCTTTTTTTTGTTTTTGTTACTCTTTGAATTAGATAGCTTATTTTAGGTTAAATAAGGTTTGTAATGGTTGAAATTGTTTTTGGCATTTATAACTATATTGTGAGTGGTTTTTACAAATCTTATTTTTATATTATGGTGATTACATATGCTTTCAGGACACATAGCCTAAGAACTTTTTTTATTAGAGGATTTCTTAAGCAAGAAAAAAATGTACTAATCACAATAGACCTGATTGATTAATGCAGTCACATTAACATTGAAGGCTCTGTACCATAAACAAAGTGGGGCAAAAAGGATACCTTTTATCATTATTGTGGGAGTGAAAATTAAAATGAGATAACCATTTCACACCTGTGAGAATCTGAAAGTGGCAGATGGTGACTTGGATAACTGCAAAAACGGCAAGGAGGCCACATCTTCTGACCTCCTCTAACCCCACAAGAGGAAGACAGGATTACCAGCAGTAACCCAAGGCCTATTATGGCAAGGCCAGACATGCTGCCTCCCTCCAGCCCTTTCACCAACCATTCCTCCCAAAGCACCCACCACCTCTCTCCTGGGTTCGATAATTCGCTGCAGTGGCCACACAGAACTCACAGATTATGAGGATTATTAGGGAAGCACCACGGGCTACAATTCAAGTTCCAGAAAAAATGCTCAGTCTCTCTCCCAGCCCACCGTCCCTCAGCCAACAGTCTCTCACAGTCTCTTTCCCAGCAGTGCTGGTCCCTCAGTGTCTCACTCAGCGATGCGTGTCTCTTGCGCCTCTTTCCCAGCAGCACGTGTCTCTTTCCGGGGTGCGTGTCTCTTTCAGCAGCACATCTTCCTCAACCAGCAGTCCGAGAGAGTTCTGCCTCTAGGAGGCCTCCTTTTGAGCCCGGAAGGGTGGTCAAACTAGCCAATCATAGTATCAGAACTCTAAGCACATGAGAGAGCGTGGAAACCTCCCAGAACATTGTATTGTGCCACGCCCAACAGAAATAACCCAGGTGGATAGCTTCAGCAATCAGGAGCTCCTCAGTTGCTCATAGAAAATCCCACCTTGGAGTTTACAAAGACTTATGGGTAGAAAAGCCACACTAAGTAATTTACTACACCGCAATAACTAATACAGTACTGGTGGGAGCCATTTTGAGGAAGGCTTTGTACCTAGTAAAGATGCACTTACCCTTGTACCCAGTAATTCCTCTTCTAAGTACAGAACACAGAGTAAGTGTTGTACATACATTAAGAAAAATGCTTGCTGCAACATTGCTAGTGATAGCAGAATTTAGAAACACTGAAATTATTCATCAGCAGGAATAAATAAATGAGCGTATATATTACAAATTAAATACTATGCATCTATATAAAATAGTATACAAAAATTTTTCTGTAGATAAATATCAATAGCAATATCAAGTTATCCATGCATTTTGCAAAATTGCATACTCTATGATGTAGTCATATATATTTTTAAAGTGTTCAGTTCCGTGCTATATGTTTATATGCATAAAACTCACAAAACCAGACTCACTCCTGTCGAGTCAGTTTTGGCTCATAACAACCCCCACTGGGTTTCCAAGGCTGTAAATCTTTGTGGAAGCAGAGTTCCCCATCTTTCACAGAGTAGCTGATGCATTCAAACCAGTGACCTTTTGGTTAGCAGCCAAATGCCTTAACCACTACACCGCCAAAGCTCCTTACTTGTATGCATAAACATACGTAATAAAAGTGTAAAGTGATAAATGAAGGATAAATATGAGTTCAGGGTAGTGGTTACTGTTGATGAGAGAGAGAAGAAAGTAGAACAGAGTGACATATCTAGGGAGCTTTAATGTTTTAATTTTTTTATGTGTGGATGAATTATAATTTTTAATCATAGTATTGATGGATAATCTGATTACTTATGAAGTGGCACATCTTAAAATATTTATTGGCCACTTTAACTTCATATTTAGTGAATCATCTATTCATAACTTTTGCTTTTTAAAATTTGTGTGTTTGCTCTTTCTCTAATTGATTTTAAGAGTTACTGCATAAAAGGTGAAATTAATTCTGTTATACATGTTGCAGATATTTTCTCCCATTTTCTTTTTATTTATTGCACTTTGAATGCAAATTTACATAGCAAACTTGTTTTACATTCAGCAGTTCACGCACACCTTGTTTCATGGCCCTGCTGCCCTAACCGTAAGAAGAAACTCTCCTCTGCTCTCCTCCCTGTGCCCCTGTTATCCATGCATTCCTGTTTGTCTAACCTTCCCTGTATGTGAATGCTGATGTTTCATGGCTGCTTGATCCAAGGGGTGCATCTCCCTAGAGTAGGGGGGTGCATTGCCTTAGGGTTAGGTGTTCTGCATGTAGATCTTTCTACTGTAGGGCTGAGGGCCAATCCATGTAAGTCAGTCCATTTCTAGCTCGAAGGGTAAACAGGGGCCAATTCTTAAGCATAGTGTTGGATGCACAGACATTTATTTTCTAAATATTTTTGTATGACTGAAATAATAACAATAGTAAATAGAAATTTTGTAGTTGTAGTCCAATGTGTTTCATTTTTGACAAATTCTTTTCTTGTATTTTCCTATCCTGTTACTTACCAACCCTTGTTTATTCTTCTTCTGCCTGGTCTTCCCACCTACATACTTTCCTCCCTTAAATCTATATTAATCCTCCTGAATGATGGCTGTTCTGGTTACCTAGTGCCGCTCCGACAAGAATATACTACAAATGGGATGGCCTTAACAACAGGAATTATTCTCTTACAGTTTGGAGGCTTTAAGTCCAAGTTCAAAGTGCCAGGCTGTAGGGCTGTGTAAAAGCCCCTTGACCTTGGGCTTAAGCTCTGCCTCTTGCTCCCGGCCCACTGAAGCTAGAGGAATCTCTTCACTCAGACAGCTACTGGCTGTTGAGACTAACAAGCCCGAGGTCAACAGATAAAATGGCACAGTCCTGATGTTACCAAACCACATGGCAGGCCATTCATTCAAGTCCGTTGTAAGTCCCAAGGTCGGCAGAGCATGGCAGACTGCTGAACAATGACATGGCTACATGCAGGGCCCAAGTGTGCCGCATACTAGAGACCATTCCCAAGGCTTCTCCTTATATACAGGAAGCAGACCACATTCCAAAGGCAGCTACTCAGCTGCTTGTGGTAGATCCCACCTTGGAGTCTCCTCATGGGGAATAACTACCAGCAGCTGCCCAGCCACTCCACCAGGCCCAGCTTTGAATCTCAGGGAGAAGAAACTTTAATTGATGATGTAGATAATAGTAGCTAGTGTACATTTTTGAGTAGGCATGAGACATAACAAAACCCACATTTATAGATTGGTATCATCAATTACCTTCTAACCAACCTATTGGTTAGCAGTCAAATGCCTTAGGCACTGAGCCACCAGAGCCTACTTTCATCAAATAAGTAGCATTTATTTAGTGCTTACTAAGAGCTTCCTAAGGAGCTCTGGTAGCATAGTGCCTAAGGCACTTGACTGCTAACCAGAAGGCTGGCGGTTCAAACCCACCAGCCACTCCTCGGAAGGAAGGCTGGGCAATCCTACTTCGGTAGTGATACTGCCTCGGAAACCCAAGGAGGGGTCGCTATGAGTTGGGGCCGACTCGACGGCACACAACTACTACTACTACTAACTACAGTATCACGTAGAGATATGCAATTGGGAAAACATTAGATGTAAAAAATCATAAGTTTTCTACTCCTAAGCAGCCTCAGTGCCCCCAAAATTAAAATTACAAACGAAAGTACAAACTGAAACAATTTTACATTAGTTACGTACTGGTTAAGATGTGAATCTTGTATAGAATGTTTTGCATTTGTCATCCTGTCTTACCAAATGCCACCAGATGTCAACCTCTCCTCTCCCTTTTCAGATTGAGCTATTGCAAAACCATTGTTCCAGCTGTGCTCCCACCTTTACTGAAATAAATGCCTCAGTAAGGCATCATCTATGTTTTCCTTTTCTTTTTAAAAAAAAAAAAATTACAAAAGTGATTCCCTTGTCACTATCCTAAATACCTGCAGTTATGAGCACTGGAATTACATAATTCCATTAAGATGGTTGTTCATATGATCCAGAAGGTTTTTGCATTGTTCTTTTCCAAGTGACCATTAAAAACAGTTGCTGTCAAATCAGTGCCAATGAAGGGTAACCCCATGGTGTCAGAGTAGAGCTGTGTTCCATCGTTTTTCAAAGGCTGAGTTTTTGGAAGTAGATTTCTACTTTCTTTCTAGTGACCGTTATTAACTCAAACCCCCGTCTTTTCTGTTAGGAGCTGAACACATAAACTGCTTGTAGCTCCCAGGAGCTTCTAGATGGCCTTGGAAAGCGTAAAATTAATAGAAGACTAGATGCCTGAATCTGTAGGCCTTCAATTGTAAAACATGGGTTTATGAGCATGCAGTACCCTAGGCATTTTAGACTTAACCCCTGCCTTAGTGGCAGGGGGGAGGGTGGAAAGAGACTTGGCTGAACAGCCCTTTTCTGCCTTAAAACTTAACAATTATGGAGCTGGAGGAAAAGGCAGGACTAGAAATGACAAAGTCTCACATCCTTGTTCTACCAATATGTAATGTGAGATTTCTCCAGACTTCCTTGAGCTCTGGTCATTTTAATAAATGAAACTTCAGTATGAAAAAACTCAAGCAAGATTTAACTGTAAATGTCACAGTTATACAGATTACATGTAACCTGATGTTTGTAACTATCTTTATTTGGAGGTATTGATTGCTAGTTTTCAAAGTCTCTAAATGAGTTTATATCAGCGAACAAACCCCTCCAGAATAAAGATTCTTATTATAAAGTTGTCGTAAGCTGCAGTCAGCTTGGCCCGCGACTCATGGCAGTCTGTGCGTAATTGAACAAAATGCTGTCCAGTGCTGCACCATCCCCAGATAGTTTCTAGGTCAAACCCTGTGGTCTGTAGCGTTTTATTTGGCTGATTTGTAGAAGTAGATTGCCAGGCCTTTCTTCCTCCTTAGTCTACTTAATCTTCATACTTAGCCCTTTTTCCAATTTAGACTACGAACTCCACTGAAACCTGTTTAGCATCATAGCAGCACATATGTCTCCACGGACAGATGAGTGGTGGGTGCACATGAGGTGTATTGGCTAATCGAACTGGGTCTCCTGGGTGGAAGGTGATAATTTTACTGTTGAGCCGCCAGTCCTCCTTAATATAAAGTACATGATGAAAACATTTAAAAAAAATATTTAAAGCAGTGATTTAATGAATCATTACTGTTCCCACTAAGTTGTTGATTGCCAAAGAGTTGCTACCAACTCCCAGCAACCCTTAGTGTGCGGAGTGGAAGAACCCCATAGGGTTTTTAAGGTGTGACCTTTAGAAAGCAAATCTTTTAAGACCTTTAGAAGGCCTGTGTTAGGGCTCTGCTGGGGGGTGTTTGAACCTCCAACCTTTCAGCTAGTAGTTGAGTGCTTAACATATGTGCTACCCAGGGATCTTTCCTATTAAGTAGCCTGCTTTTATACATTAAAAAAAAAAAGTATATCTGGATCTTGCTTCATATTGCCTATTTGACATTATCATTCAATAAATATTGAATTAGCTGTATTTGCTATGGGCTATGTCAATTGCATGGGTCCAAACATGGTCAAAAATGGATACTTGCCCTTAAGGAGGTCAGTGGTAAAACAAAACAAAATGAAACATTTATGAAAGGGATAACTGCTGGTAATGGGATTTGAACTCATACATAGGCACCTGGATTTTGATTTCAGAGGTGTCAACTACTCAGCCATCAGCCGTTACATGAAGTTGACATTTTTATTTTGAGTTGAGTTCTTTACTTTAATATGTGTGTTCTCTATTCTCCTTTAATTATCTCTTCATTTCTTTTTTATGGACCCTATTCCTTCAGTTTTTTAGAACTGTAATATTAATTAGGTAATATTAATCTCATATTACAGAGCAGGAAATTGAGTCATAGACAGATAGGTAATTTGTCTAAGGATGTATAGTTTATGGTAAGTAAATGGCAAGCCTGGGCCTTGTAGTCTCCTTGTCTGATCCCAAATTCTTAACCTTCTTTGTGAGCCCTAATGGCGCAGTGTTTAAGAGCTCGACTGCTAACCAAAAGACTGGTGGTTAGAACCCACCAGCCGTACCAACAGGAGATGTGGCAGTCTGCTTCCGTAAAGATTATAGCCTTGGAAACCCTATGGTGCAGCCCTGTAGAGTTGCTAGGAGTTGGAATTCTCAACGGCCAAGAGTTTGGTTTTGGTTTAACCTTCTTGGTACACTACTTCTCACTACTTTATTAGGCTTAAATGTAAAGTAAGCTTCTGTACTTATTTTATGCAGGCATTTGTAATTGTGAAATTTAAGGGTGTTTTTCTCCATTACGATGACCAGGCCTGGTAAAGGGTAAAGATTCAATATATATTGGTTAAATAAATTAGATAGTAGGTTTATCTTATGTTACAACAATGATTATAACTTAAAACACCAATTTTAATTAATAGTTTACCAGTAATTTTAACCTGAATTCTTAAAGGGGAGACACACACCCTCCACGCACATATGTAGGAGCTCTGGTGGCATAGTGCCTAACCATTTGACTGCTAACCAGAAGTCTGGCGGTTCAAACCCACCAGCCACTCTGCAGAAGGAAGACTGGGCAGTCTACTTCAATAGAAATTTACCACCTTGGCAAACTAAAGTGGGTTGCTATGAGTCAGGGTTGACTCAATGGCAGTGAGTTTGGTAGTAATTCGATGGCAGTGATTCTGACTCATAGTGACTCCCTTTGGGTGTCCAAGACAGTAAATCTTTATGGAAGTAGATTGCCCAGTCTTCCTTCCATGGAAGGTGTGTGTGTGTGTGTGTGTGTGTGTGTATAAATATATGTATGTACACACACACACACATTAAAATGTTGTCAGTTTTTTCTTTTTTAAAATAAGGGAAACTAACCTCTGGATATCATTGGATGTCAGTATAAATTCAGCCCAATTTCGTACATCTTGTATATCAAGTGTATAGAAGTATATATCAAATGAAAAGTGAAATTCATTTTTTAAAGAAAACCCTTAGGCAATTAAATATCCTGAAAAGTTAATTATATTTGATAAACCATATTTAGGAGCTCTGGTAGTGTAGTGCCTAAGGCACTTCACTGCTAACCAGAAGGCTGGCGGTTCAAACCCACCAGCCACTCCTCGAAAGGAAGATGGGGCACTCTACTTCTGTAGTGATACTGCCTCAGAAACCCAAGGAGGGGTCGCTATGAGTTGGGTCCGACTTGAGGACACATAACAACAACAACAACAAACCATATTTACCAAGGAAAGAATGTGCACTTGAGTTATTGTTGTTGTTGTTATTTGCCATCGAGTCGGCCCCAACTCCTAATGACCCCTCCTTGGGTTTCCGAGGCAGTTATCACTACGGAAGTAGGATTGCCCAACCTTCCTTCCGAGGAGTGTCTGGTGGGTTTGAACCACCAGCCTCCTGGTTAGCAGTCAAGTGTCTTAGGCACTATGCTACCAGAGAGTTAATTATATTTAATACACTGTATTTACTGAGGAAAAAAATGTGAACTATTATACTTTTTAACATCAGTGGTCCTCCCATTAACCAAGGTAACCAAAATATTATAAATTTGTAAAAATATCCCATAATGTAAAAAATGTCCCTATCTTTGATTGTCCACAGAGACATCTTTTGAACAAAAGATTACCCCTCTGGATTAAATAAATCAAATTTCTCATGTCTAATGTACTCTTCAAGAGGAACAAAATTATTCATTTTAATTTTGCATTCTTTTTCTATGGTATAGCCATAATACATAGTTTTACATCCCTGGTTATTTAAGGTTTCAGTTACAAATTACTTTAAAATTGGTGTAAGCTATAGTTAATGCTCATATTTTTCTAATAACTTCATTAGGTATATTTAAACACTAGTTTATCTGATTATCAAAACTGTTTGGAATTAAATCAGTTCCAGTTCTACAAAGAAATACTTTGGAGTATTTTTTGCTGTGACCTGGTAGGAGAAAAGCATGGAGGTGGTAAAGGAACAAATCAAAGGTAGCATGTTTATTCCGTCCAAAATTACTTAAATATTTAAATCTACAAAGATAGGTTTCTGCTTAGCTTGTTCTGAAGGGCCATATAATTTGATGCATTTAAATGCACATGATTTGGAATCAACTTGAGGCTAATTTACACAACACAACATTTTGAAACATGATCCTAGATGCTTTTCTCTGGAAGCCAGTAAAATGAGATAAATCCTGTGTGTCATGGTCAAGAATGAGGAGAAAACAAAACTTTAGTAAAGAGGATGCCATACTCTTTTTCCTTGCATTTAGCAGTTGCCTTGTTTTCCTAATTTTATCTTCTGTGACTTTTTATTTTGTTTATTTTAGTATAATTCTTGGAAATAATTCAGGCAGCCAATTTACATAAGTCTCTATGAAAATCTAGTTTATGTTGTCACTAAAGTGAATATTTTTAGAAAAATAATAGGTGCACTTTTATTTCAAATGTTATTTTTATGGTATAATGTCTACTATTTGAGTTCTAGATTGTCAATGTTTTCTACAGGTGCATCATTGAAGTCTCTGTAAATTTGGTGAATTTTAGACTTGGTGGAGCCATGGAAACTAGGATTGAATTCATTGCACAGGAACTTTAGAAATACAGCCTGCATCTTCCCCAGGTTCTTGGGAGTTTGCTGTGGAAAGTGTAGCAGGCAGGAGGTGACAGAACATAATCTGTGAACTTAGTGTATACGTGCATTTCCAGACTGCTGTTTTATGGAGCTCCTGCTTTTTATTTGGGTTCTTCTTAGATAAACAATTTCTACCACAATTCGTATTCTTTACTGGAGTAACTTTATTAGTGTCATGGTTGACAGATAACACAGTTTAATTATTACATCATCTTTTAGCATTAGTTCTTTTAGTCTGTATTAAAGCAAATAATAAAGCAAATAATAGAGTATATTTGTAGTTTTTTAAAGAGAAAACTCTCTCTTGAAAATTATATGTTCCCCAAATTGTAAGAAGTTAAGAAGCTTTTGGTTATTGTAACTAAATCTTTGGGTTGAGCAATAGCTTTCTGGGCCAACCTCCAGAATAATAAATGTGGTGTATTGTGAAAGACTTGGACTTATCATTTATTAAGTTATATACAGAATGTTTTTAAGGTAGTTTCTTTTCTCTAAAAAATGAAGTTTCATCTTTAATGAGAAATATTACTGCAGGAAAGATACCTATTATATATTTAAAAAATAATTAAAGCATTTGATCATTCTTTATTCCATTTTTAACCTAATTTAGAATTAATTTTTAAATGGATTTTTTATTTTATAGATTTTCCACCTCTAACTAAAGTTCAGAGATTTTTAAAAAACATTGACTCAATAGGTGGGATTATGCAGTTTTTAATTATTGAACTTTTCCTGGTAAAAGGAAAATTTTAATGTTTCTAATAATTTGTATTTATAGAGTCTCCTTATGTAAGACAAAACATTCTGAGTTTATATTAATCAAACGGTATTTTAGTCATAATTGAATTACTTTTTCTGATTTAAAGAAAAGTCAGCAGACGTTTTTCATTGATAACATTATCAGCTTCAAAAAATTTCTAATCCTGTACTTCTATCAGACAATACATGTATAATACATAAAAATGATTTCTCAAAAATATTTTAGTGTGTGTGCAGTGTCTATAGTTAAAGGTCTTAGTGATTTCAGAGTTTGGTTTTCAGAAATTATGTTATCATTTATTCTGAAATCAAATTATTGTATCAAGATTAAACAAAAACTATGTGCTTACCTTCTTAAAATATATTTTATGTAGTCTAGTTTTCAAGACTTTGCACTCTTAGTTATCAAGGTGTCAAAGTCAGTGAGTAGGCTGGTGTCTTTATTATTAAAGATCAGTGATTATAATTGAGGTTTTGAAATTTTAAGTAGCAAATTTTAAGTAATTATCATTCTAGGAAGAATGATAGCAAAGCCATGCAGTTAGATGTTTAAAGGGGAAAAAGGCTCATTGTGTGACTGAGCAGACTATTAGAGAGCTAATGTACATATCAGCAGGCAGAGCTGGCTCTCTTCCCTGTGACATTACAAACAAAGCGGTGTCAGAACAGTCTTTAGTTTTCTACTGATGCCATAATTCATTTCCAGACATGTCCCCCTGTCTTAAATTAATATTTGTATTCAATAAGCGTTTACTATGTCCTTATAGTTTGCCATACATCCTATTAGAAGGAATGAAAGAAATAAAAGTAGAATGTTCTTGTACTCTTGACACTGAGGTGGATTAGAGAGTTAAATCTTTCTGTAAAGTGAAACAATGCCCCTGCTTCCAGTGTATTTTATAAGTATACCTCGGAAACCCAAGGAGGGGTCGCTGTGAGGTGGGTCTGACTCCATGGCACATAACAGCAACAACATTGTAAAGTGGGCCTTTGAGTATTGTGGTAGTTAGAGTTGTGTGTCAGCTTTGCTGGGCCTGAGCTTGAGTGGCTGGGCAGTTGGATGCAGTTATTCCCTACAATGAGATTGAATGTGGGGTGAGCAGCTAATTAGTTGCCTTCGAGCTGTGGTCTTCTTCCAGTATGTAAGGAGACACTTGGAGAAAGGTCTGGATTTTCTCGGCACATTTGGATCCTGCATTTGGCTGAGTCATCAGTGGCCTGCCATGTTGCCTGCTGATCTTGGGACTGTTCCTGGACTTGAACTAGTGGCCTGCTGTGTTGCTTGCTTATCTTGCAACTGTGCTATTAGATTTGTTGACCTTGGGTTTGTCAGCTTTAGCACCCAGCAGCTGCTTGAGTTAAGAGAAGCCTCCAGCTTCAGTGGGCCGGAAGCAAGAGGCAGAGCTGGAGCCCAAGGTCAGGGAGCATTCACCCAGCCCCTAGAGCGGACACTTTGAACTCAGACTTCTAGCCTCCTAAACCGTAAGAGAATAAATCCCTGTTTGTTAAAGTAAGCTTCTTGTGGTATTTCTGTTAGAGGGGCACAAGAGAACCAAAACAAGTATTAAGATGAAATCATGATTTATTTAAGGAATTCCGTAACTCTTATTATGGGTCTGTATACATGATCAGTATGCTAATACTTAACAGTGATTCTAGATAGCTAATTAAATATTTCTTTTCCATATTTGTTGTTAGTTGTCAGTGATTCTGATTCATAGTGACCTTATATATTGAGTGACTATGAGATAAAAGGGAGCTCTGGTGGCATAGTGCCTAAGGTATTTGACTGCTAACCAGAAGACTGGTGGTCCAAACCCACCAGCCACTTCTCAGAAAGAAGTTTGGGCAATCTACTTCTGTAGAGATACCACCTCGGAAACCCAGGGAAGGGTACAAATGACGAAACACTATTTTCTCAGTTTGTACCAAGCTACTGTTGCCAGTCTTAGGAAATCCAGCCCCTTCAAATTCCTTTCAGTTCATCCTTGGATTTGTTAGGGAGAATCTCTCAGCTGTCAACTTTGAACTAGAGTTCTTGGCTTCTATGAAGAATCCATCATTTTCCTTCTCTCTCGCTGTTGCTCACAGTTTTGATGTCTTCTCATGCTGTTGAGGTTGGAGGTGGCACAGCTTCTGACACTGCCCACCACAGACTTGCTGAGAAGATGCTGCCCAGCCTTGAGCTTGCCTTGCTTGCCTGGTGGCCTCAACAGGTCCCTTGCGTTGCTCCCCATGCATTGCTGAGAGTACCGTCGTGGGCGAGCTGCTGGCACAAGTTCTGGTGCCTTGTGCTCTTGCAGTCCTACTGAGAGTTTTGTGAAACAATTCTTTGTGAAACAGTTCTTTTTAGGTTCAACTCGCTGTTTATTGTAGTGTCCTTGTGCCCTATTCCAGTCCTAGTCCATATGGGCTGAGCTAAATGACAGACATCATGCTGAGCCTGATTTTTGTGAGTTGACTTCCATCTACCTTCCCTGCCCCACATTTCTCTTGAGATGTGCCTAGAAAAATCTAAATCCTAGATAAGCACAGCTCAGATTCAAGCAGTGCGCATGGTGGCTCACAGTGCACACATTAGAATATTCTAATAATGTTTTGATTAGAACATCTTTAACATAACAATACATTAATAATAATATTTTGGTGAGCACAAGGCACAAGAACTATCTTATTTTTCAGAAAAATGTTAACATTTTTAAATAAAATTTGTTTCCTATTTGGATGGCTGAGAATCTCTACTTTGGTTTTCTCCAGGTTTATTTTCTTCATTTTTGTTTTCTATGCTGAAGGATGCTAGTCTTCAAGCAGGCATTCAGTTCAAATTTCACCTTCATCACTTTAGCTGATGGGGTGACCATGGCACATTTGTGAATTCCTTGGGAACCCAGATTTCCTATGAAATTGATAGAAAATACTTGCCTCGAAGGTATTGTTGTGAATATTGGAGGTGTGTGTTAAGTGTGGGCACACGGCTAGATGCTCATTACACAATAGCTAAGGTTAACTCATTACACAATAGCTAATGTTGACCTCCTTTGGTTGGTAGTTCCCGTGTTTTGAAATTGACAGAAAACACCTGTCTCAAAGGGAGTGTTGTGAGGATTAGAGATGTGTGTTAGTTGTGGGCACACAGCTGCATGCGCATTACATGGTAGCTAATGTTGACCTCCCCAGGTTGTTTGGATCAATCATTAACCATCAGTAAATAAAGGAATCTGTCCTGTTACAGGCAGTTCTAGGCTGTGAATGTCAGACTTATATACAACCTGTAGTTACTGACCAACCCCATAAAGCCTATTACATTAAAAATTCAAGGTACATACAATTTTTCATAATAACAAATGGGCAATACTTTGCCACGCTTATCAAAATATTATTGTTATTAATGTATTTTTATTTTAAATGCATTTTAGTGTATCTGGAAGTGTTTCTTTAATGTTTTTTATCCATAGAAAAGTACACTTTATACTGACACAAACGTTTAATTAGCTGATGTTGTTGTTGTTGTTGTTGTTATGTGCCGTGGAGTCGGACCTGACTCATAGCAACCCCTCCTTGGGTTTCCGAGGCAGTATCACTATGGAAGTATATTGCCTCATCTTCCTTCCGAGGAGTGGCTGGAGGGTTTGAACTGCCAGCCTTCTGTTTAGCAATCAAGTGCCTTACAGACTAATAGACGTTAGCTATGAACCATGCCTAAAGTTACAACTGTTCTGACCATGTACAAATTCAACTTAAAGACATAAGGAATGGAAATCATTCATAATTCAGGGACTGCCTGAACTTTGCTTCCTAGATCTGTGTCGGCAGGTAGCTATAGTGCAAATCAGTGTCCTGAAGCTTCTCTAGCAGCTGGCTGCCTCTCTTTTAAATGATCACTTCAACACAACAGTCTAGGTCGCCCCTCTTTTAAATTTGGTCATTGCAGACAATTTCCCTTTAACTGTGATTGTGTGTTCAGAGGAGCAGTAGAACTGTTTGCACATGATGTGGGCATGTGACAGTCAGCAGAATGTAGTGTGAAAAACAACAGCTCAGGGAGCCTAGCTTCTCTCTAAGTTCTTTGGAGCTAAAATTGGTTATTAGAAAAAGGAGAGATGATCGTTCAAAAATTTTTTCATGTTTTAAAAAAAACAAACTGTTATTCTATAAGACAGGCCCTCTAACAGTGTTCAGCTTTGTGTTTTAGATAAGTGGTTTGCAAGTAACTAAGGAAGTACTCTGGTGTTTGCATCATGGAGTAAGTGTCGAGAGGAACTCGGTCTAAATCGGGGGTTTGGAAATTGGTCAGATAGCATTCAGCCTCTATTGGATATGGTCTTCAAAGATTAGTTTCATTACATTGTAAAAATAATTAAGTAACTATGATATCCTTTTGCAAATTAGATACTTTAAGTCATTTTCCATTTTACCAGTTATTCCTTTTAAGAACAATGTTACCTCTGATAGAAAATTATATTCTTCACAGCTACATGAAAATCTGTCTTCTTAAGGATGTTGTGGTAGAAGAGTTGTTTCCTAAGAAAGCCAGGAAGTTTATTTTTTCATATTCTTTCCATTTAGTAATACAGTAAAATTTAGGAAATTCAGAACCTATATAAGTCAGAAACCTTTCAGAGAAGGAAAACGCAAATATTTTCTGCTAAAACAAGAGATAGAAAAGTGGTAAGACTGTACCCTATCAGAGGCAGAAAACTAGAAAACTTGTGATACCCGGAAAAACGAAACAGATCAGGTTGTGGCTTTTGTGGTTTTCACTATACTTCTTGTTTTTAGGGGATAAGGAAAGAAAATCTAATAACGTAATACTTGATATTGACGTAGTATGGTATCTTCCAAGCAGTCTTCCTAAAAACGGCTTCTACAAATCAAATTAAAAGGGTTTCCCAGTTAATTACGTCTGAGTAATGTGCTTAAGGAAGTTGACAAACTTTTTAAATGTTGGATGCTTTGAATCTTTAATACCCGAATGTTGTTGTTGTTGTTATGTGCCGTCGAGTCGGCCCCGACTCATAGCGACCCCTCCTTGGGTTTCCGAGGCAGTATCACTACGGAAGTAGGATTGCCCAACCTTCCTTCCGAGGAGTGGCTGGTGGGTTTGAACCGCCAGCCGTCTGGTTAGCAGGCAAGTGTCTTAGCCACTATGTGAATTCCTAAAAAGAAAATGGTGCACCCTGTATTAGACTAAGTATCTTGGTATTCAGAGAACACTACTGACATTCTTCATGTTAGAGTTCCAAGGGTACATTTGAGCCAAGCTCATCCATATAGCACTTTGCAGCTTATAAAGCATCTTTGCATTATTACCTCATTTGATTTTCACACACTGTGAGATGTTTCAGTAATCGGGTACATAAGTATCAGAGAAATTATGACTATTTCTGCAGGCACATACTTAGAGCATTGGAGATTAGTTTGTGTTGAGAAAGAAATTAGATCTTAAATCAGCAGTAGCATGTTGTTTTGGGAAGTATTTGAGAAGTTAATTGAATGCAGCTTTGGTGATTAAAAAGCATATGTTAGAGGACATTGATGTAGAGAAAGAGAGTTTAAGAATGTCAGCTATTTACCACTGGGCATGTTAGTGAAATTTTCCACTCCTTAATTATTTTTGTATAAACAAGAAAGAATTTCCTTGAATGTCATCTTTTTTTAGAAGTGTATTATGATGCTGAAATATAAACTGTTTTGGTTCTTTTAAAATTAAATTTAAGCATACACATTAAAATGGTATTGTTTGTCGAAGCAGGGTAGTTTGTTTGTAACATGGGAATTCCACAGTCCAAAACAGTCTGAATCATAGACTGATACAATGTTGAGGTTAAAGACATTGTTCCCTTTCCTTAGTCCATGGTCCTATTCAACAAGCTGAAATTGTCCCTGCAGAATCTCTTCTTGATGGAATTGTATGGCATGATAATCACTGGAAAGGGCTTAATTGTTTTATTTATTAACATATTTATACTGTGTTTATCATGTGCCAGGCAGTGTCCTAAGGGATTTATAAATACCAGTTTATTTAGTGAGTAATTATTGAGTGTCTGCTAATGTGACAAATGGTTTGCCTGGTTCTTTTCCTGAGGTATTTTATTAAATCCTGCACTAATTCAATTGGAAAGTTTGTATTATTATGCTCATATTATAGATGAGTAAACTGACACTTTTCTAATCCCATGCTTTTCAAACTGAGGATAAACAGTTCTATGGCGTACTTTGCAAAAGAAAAAAATCCAAATGTATGTAGAATAGTAAAGCCAAGCCAAACTCACTACCATCAAGTCGATTTCAACTCATAGCAACTTCCATTGGGTTTCCAAGACTGTAAATCTTTACGGAAGCAGACGGCCTCATCTTTCTTCTGTGGAGGGGCTGGTGGATTTGAACCACGTTCCCCAATAGTATGGTTTAAACTTACAGTAGATTCTCTATCTACCTTTCCCCATCACTGTTCTATATTTTGCAAGCTCTTCACTGTTTGCACATTACTTCTATTCAACTGAAATTCACTTATGTAGCTACTTAGTTCTAACCATTAAGATATATTTTAGAAATTGCATATTTTCAGTCTAAATCTGTATTTTCCAGTAATTTTAACACATGAAGATAATTTTTTACGGTAGCTCTGGTAGCGTAGTGCCTAAGGCACTTGACTGCTAACCAGAAAGCTGGCGGTTCAAACCCACCAGCCACTCCTCGGAAGGAAGATGGGGCAATCTACTTCCATAGTGATACTGCCTCGGAAACCCAAGGAGGAGTCACTATGAGTCGGGTCCAACTCAACGGCATGTAACAACAACAATAGTTTTTTATAGCCTATCATTACTACATTTTAAAATATTTAGAGATAACTAATTTTCCTTCCATTTTAAATAAGTTTCTGATAAATGCTGCCAGAATTAAAGTCAAAGTATGAATTATATCTCATATTATCCACTTGTTGCTACTAATTCATTAATCAACATTTTCTGAATAGAGTTGTCCCATCAGATACTCAACCAAAAATCCATAGCCGTAGAGTCGATTTGACTCCCAGCAACTCCATAGGACAGAGTAGAACTGCCCCATAGGGCTTCCAAGGCTCTAATCTTTACCGAGGCAGATTGCCTCACCTTTCTCTCATGGAACAGCTGGTGGGTTTGAACTAGCATTATGTTCTTGTACTGAATACAAAAATAACATGGGGCATGGTATTAAAGCTTTGCTGAAATTAAGCTACTCTAGAAGTCTCGGGTGTTGTCTTGCCTTTTTTTCCAGTATTCGTATCCAAATAGAATTGACTTTCTGTAATAAACCTGTGCTCCTTTTTCAAAATCAACCACTGAAAACCCCATGGAGCATCGTTCTACCGTTCTACTCTTGACACACGTGGTATCACTATTAGTCGGAATTGACTTCAAGGCAACTGATGGATGCTCTTTTATATATTTCCTCATATGAGTGCTCACAATTTACCTTTTAATACGTTGCCTTCACATTTGTCAGAAATTGATTCTAGGCTTTACTTTGTCCTCCCTTCCTCCCTTTTAGTTTGGGGTTGTTTATCCATCTCTGCTCTTTTCTGACATTATTCATGATTTCACAGATTCCATTGATGATTTTACAAAGATTCCAGTAATTGGAGAAGCAAGAATGATGACTTAATCATAGCTGACTGGCATTTCAGAGCATTACAGTACCACCTACTTCCTTTGGCTGTTAGGAGTAACAGAGAGACATCAGCAAAAAGAATGTATAAAAGATTAGAAAATAAAGCCTGTGGGAATAAGCCAGTGATAGCTTATTTGTCCCCAGTGAAGAGAAAGTTGAAGATTGTCTTTATATGTAAAGAGTATTATGATGGCCAGCTGGTTTTGTACATTCTCAAAAGGCCAAGCAAAAGGAAATGAATGTCAGCTGTACAATTTAAGGTTTTATATTGACTATAAATAGGAATTTTTTATTCTAAGTACTATTCAAGTCTGGAGTGAGTATTTGAAGGAAGTTGTGATTTTTCTCCTTTTAAAAATCTCCAAAAATAACAAAGATTTTCATCACTCATTAATGATGCATTCTGACAGTGCTACCAAAAGCTAACAGGAGAGACTAGATGACCTTTCTAAGTCCTTTCTTTCTCACTGTTTCTCTTTTCCCAAAACTAGGGATCTGTTGCATTAGAGTCACTCTTCTTTCTCTTCCTGACATTTAAAGGGTTGTTAACATTGCTTCGTGCAACTGCTAATGGAAAGCGGTCATGCTGTTTTAGGGTGCTATTCTCAGCATAATAAAGAAAACACTAATTCAGGTTCATATAAAATGTAGACACTTAATGCAACGTTTCAGTAATTTGAATAGGAGATACTGGATAAATTATTTTTAATGATAGTGTATTTTCCAGTTTACCTTCAGAGTTTTGACAGAGAACTTTTTCTGCCTGTTGTGAAATTGAAATCCCATTTATTTATTTATTTATTTATTTTTAAAAAATATTT
>NW_006921594.1:22165275-22180990 GCF_000298275.1 Orycteropus afer afer
TATTTATTTTCCTTAAAAATTTTCACTACCAGCTAGTTCTATAAGCTAAATTATTCTATTACTGGAGGTATTCCTTAGGAGCTCTGGTGGCACAGTGGTTAAAGCTTTCAGTTACTATCCCAAAGCTCAGTGGCTTGAACTGACCAGCTACTCCACAGGAGAAAGGTGAGGCAATCTGCTTTTACAAAGATTTATAACTTTGGAAACACTGCAACGCAGTTCTACTCTGTCCTGTAGGGTCTCTAAGGATTAGAATTCACTTTGTGGCAGTGAATTGGTTTTTTTGGGGAGGTTTCTTTATTTTTTACTGAAGTGTTTTTTGTTTTGTTTTTAATACTAGCTTACTATTAATGGGTCATAGTAAAAAGGAGGTCTGGTGGCATAGTAGATAAGACAGTTAGCTGCTAACCAGGTCAGTGGTTTACACCCACCAGCTGCTCTACTGGAGAAAGATGAGGCAGTCTACTTCCATAAAGATTTACAGCCTTGGAAAGCACCAGGTAGGGGTTGCTATGTGTCAGAATCTGCTTGATGGCAGTGGGTTTGGTTTTTTGGTTTAGTATCTATCCTATAAGAACAAATGCTGTTTGGCAACATGATCTCAGAAATTTTCTGATTTGCCAATAAAGTAAACTGTGGATATAACCAAAATATAAAAGAAAATGTACAAGATATTTCTGTAACAGCTATGGCACCATTTGGACAGCATCATTTCCTTTGACTTCATTACTCTGTACTTCATCGAGAATTAAAGACAGAGAAGGTAAGTTAATATAAAATCTTTGACAGTTTATCTCTGCTTAAAAATGCTGTGCCATTGAGTAATTATTGTTAACTTCAATATTACTGCTTATAACATAGCATGCTACTGACACAGTAATTCTTAATATTGATGGAACAAAATGCATGTAAAATGTTTAGCATATTGCTTGTCGCATGTTGTTGTTAGGTGCCACTGATCATTTCTGACTTATATCAACCTCATGCAAAACAGAACAAACACTGCCCAGTCCTGCACCATCCTCAGTCTTTGCTATATTTGAGCCGGCTGTTGCAGCCACTGTGTCAGTCCCTCTCATTGAAGGTCTTCCTCTTTTTTTGCTCACCCACTACTTTACCAAGAATGACCAGTCCCTCCTGATAATATTCCAAACTACATGAGATAAAATCCCACCATCTTCCCTTTTAAGGAACATTCTGCCTGTATTTCTTCCAAGACTTGTTCATTCTTCTGGTGGTCCATAGTATATTCTGTATTCTTTGCCAGAATCACAATAAAAGTGCATCAACTCCTCTTCACTCTGGTAGCATAGTCCCTAAGGCACTTGATTGCTAACCAGAAGACTGGCAGTTCAGACCCACTAGCCACTCTTCAGAAGGAAGGTTGGGCAATCTACTTCCATAGTGATACTGCCTCGGCAACCCAAGAAGGGGTTGCTATGAGTCGGGTCCAACTTGACGGCACATAACAACAACAATTTGAGGCAATTGAAAATACTATGGCTTAGGTTAGGCACACCTAAGTCCTTAAAGTGATATATCTTTGCTTTTTAACACTTTAAAGAGGTCTTTTGCAGCAGATTTTCTCAGTGTAATATGTTGTTTGATTTCTTGTCTGCTGCTTCCATGGATGTTGATTGTGGATTCAGGTAAAATGAAATCCTTGAAAATTTCAATATTTTTTCCTTTTTTCATGACATTGCTTATTGTTCTAGTTTTCAGGATTTTTGTTTTCTTTATGTTGAGTTGTAATCTACACTGAACACTGTAGTCTTTGGTCTTCATCAGTGAGTGCATCGAGTCATCTTTACATTCAGCAAGCAAGATTGTGTCATCTACATATTGCAGGTTGTTAATGAGTCTTCCAGTTTTGATGCTGCATTCTTCTTCATGTAGTCCAGCTTCTAGGATTTTTTGCTCAGTGTACACATTGAGTAAGTATGGTGAAAGGATACAACAAAGATGCACACTTTTCCTGATTTTAAACCATGTGGTGGTATTCCCTTGTTCTGTTTGAACAATTGCTTCTTGTAGTATGTAGGGATTTTTCACTATCACAGTTAAATGTTCTGGAATTTGCATTCTTCATAATTTATTATGATACACACAATATAATGCTTTTTCATACTCAATAAAGCTCAGGTAAACATCTTTCCAGTATTCTCTACTTTCACCCATCTGACATCAGCCGTGATATCCCTCATAACATATCTTTTTCTGAATTCAGGTTGAATTTCTGGAAATTCCCTGTCATTGTACTGCTGCAACTGTTTTTTATTTATCTCCAGCAAAATTTTACTTGCATGTGATATTAATGATACTGTTTAATAATTTCTACATTCTGGATCACCTTCGTTTGGAATGGACACAGATATGGATCTCTTCCAGTCAGTTGGGCAATAGCTATCTTCCAAATCTCTTGGCATAGATAAATGAGTGTTTCTAGTGTTTCATTTATTTGTTGAAACACCTCACTTGTTATTCCATCAGTTTTGGGAGGCTTGTTTTCTGCCAGTGCCTTCAGTGCAGCTTGGACTTCCTCCTTCAGTGCCATTGGTTTTTGAGAATATGCTACATCATGAAATTGTTGAGCATAAACCAATTTGTTTGGTATATTGAGTCGATGTGTATTCCTTCTGTCTTCTTATGATGCTTCCTGTGTCAGTATTTTGCCCAGGGAATCCTTCAGTATGGTAACTCAAGGCTTGAATTTTTCCTTTAGTTCTTTCAGCTTGGGAAATGGTGAACGTCTTCTTCCCTTCTCGTTTTCTAACTCCAGGTCTTTATTCATTTCATTATAATACTTTACTTTGTCTTCTTGAGCTGCCCTTTGAAATCTTCTGTTTAGCTGTTTTATTTCATCATTTCTTCAATTCTCTGTAGCTAGTCTATGTTCAAGAATAAATTTCAGAGCCTCTTCTAACATCCATTTTGGTATTTTTTTCATTTCCTGTCTTTTTAATGACATTTTTCTTTTTTCATGTATAAAGTCCTTGATGTCATCCACAATTCATCTGCTCTTTGGTCATTAGTGTTCAAAGTATCAAATCTATTCTTGAGATGATCTCTAATTCCGGGTAGGATATACTCAAACTCATGCTTTTGGTCTAGTGAAATTGTAATTTTCTTCAGCTTCAACTTGAGTCAGCCCCTGGCCTTGTTAGGACTGATGATATTGAGCTTTTCCATCATCTCTTTCCACAAATGTAGACTCTGATTTCTGTATATTCTGCCTTGTGAGGTCCATGTGTATAGTTGCTGTACATGTTGTTGAAAATACAATGTATTCTCTATGAATAGATCATTGGTCTGCAAAATACTGTCATATGATGCCCATGTCAGGTGGCACAACTTCTTGAGAATCTTTTCCCTTTGCTGACCCTACTAGTACTTTATCAGTAACTTGAAGCTATAGGAGTCTCTCAGCTCAGGGTGGTTACGTGCTCTGTTATCAGCTGAAAGGTTGACTATTTGAATCCGCACACAGCACCTCTGAGGAAAGGCCTGGAAATCTATTTTTGAAAGATTATACTCATTGAAAACTCTGTGGAGTATGGTTCTACTCTGACACTTATGGGGTTGCCTTAAGTTGAAATTGACCCAGTAGGAACAAGTTCAGTTTGGTTTTGGTGCATGTAAAATGTACTCTAGAAATTTCTAGTCATATGTCAGAGGTTCAAACCTCCTAGCTGTTTTGTGGAAGGAAGATGGGCAATCTATTTCCCTAAAGATTTACAGCCTCGGAAACCCAGTGGGAGTTGCTGTGAGTCGGATTCGATTCGATGGCAGTGACTCTGACTTTTTTCTCTAACTTACTAGCTCTTTAACGTTTCATTTTGAAAATTACCATTTATAAAGAAGTCTTTGCTATCCTGGCGTTTTAATGTCCTAATCCTCTAGTCACTGTGAGTTGAAACCAGCTTGATGGCAGTGGATTTTCGGAGAATCCTCTTGTCACATCTCAATTTTTTCTACTTAAAGTGTTTTTTTCTTTTTATTTTACTTACTTTATTGCTTGTATTATGCGTATTTTTGTTATATTTTTGCTCAAATAAATGCATATTTTATTCTCTTGAATTTTGTCAATTTATTTTAGCTTTGTCATTTGTTTTCAATTTTTGTTATTCTAACTATCATGTCTTATCCTTTTAACTTGCTTCACCTGCTGACTAGATACTGTATTTATTTTGTTTGAATACTACTTTCCCTTGCAGAATTATTATTTTTATTATAAAGTGATTATATATTTATGCATATACTTTCATAGTCTATATTTTTCACATAATGTTTCCTAGATGTATTTCTACATTAACTCATATGGAACCATCACATTTTTGATGCTTCTGTAATGAAACATTTGGTACAGTGGTTAAAAACATTTGGCTGCTAACCAAAATGATGGCAGTATGAGCCCACCAGCCACTCTGCAGGGGAAAATGAAGCAGTTTGTTTCCATAAAGATTTATAGACTTGGAAATCCTGTGGGGCAATTCTGCTCTGTTCTATAGGGTTGCCATCAGTCAGAATCACTTTGATGGCAGTGGGTGGGATGTAGCATAATTTAGTGACTCTCCTACTCATGAATATTTAGGTTGGTTATACTTTTTTGGGTATTGTTAAAATGCATAAATATATTTAAGGAAACTCCCCTAAATGATCATTGGCCGAGGATTGGGTGAGGGTATATGTGTAGGATAATTTTTAAAGCTTTTGAAATAAAGTCAGTTGTCCTCTGAAAGGTTCTAACAGTTCTCCCAATGAAGTATGTGATGTTACTCACACTCCCACATCATTTCCAGCACTCCCACATCATTTACTATACTGGTTTGACTAAAAATATTTTATTACAATTTTGATTATTTTTGTGATGATTATTGAGATTGACTATATATATACTTCATATGTTTACATAGCCTATGTATTTCCTCTGTTGCCAGTTCTTGTTCTTTATTTTGGGTTTCTTTATTATTGCTTGTTTCATTCTTTGTCTTTTTAAGGATCCCTGGTGATGCAGTGGTTCAGCACTTGGCTGCTCACTGAAAGGTCAGCAGTTCAAACCCACCAGCTTCTGTGTAGGAGAAAGATAGGGCAGTCTGCTTCCCCCCAAAAATTATAGCCTTAGAAACCCTATGGAGCAGTTCTACTCTGTCCTGTAGGGTAGCTGTGTTTAGGTTTAGTTTCTTTGTCTTTTTATTGGTTTCATTTTATCTACTTTAAATAATAATTTCCCATTACCCATTGCCATCAAGTCAATTCTGACAGACCTAACAACCCTATGGGGTGGAGTAGAACTGCACCATAGGGTTTTGTTTTTTTTTTTTCTCGGAAGTAGACTGACATGTCTTTCTCCCATGGAGCAGCTGGTAGTTCCAAACCACCAACCTTTCAGTTAATAGCCAATGGCTTAACCATTGCATCAGCAGGACTCCAATTTTCTTATTACCTTCTTTTTATTCTTTTCCCCTCCCCAATTCTTTCGATTTATTGTTGATTATTTTATTGTTTGAATTTAAAAATACTAATTTTTTCTCTTTTAATTTGTTCTTGGATAAAAATAGGGAGGAAGAATGGTGACTCTAGAGAGAACAATTATAGAGATATTTCACATCCTGTGTAAGGCACTTAGGGTGACTTTTTTCATCCCCTTACCCCTGTAGTAGGAGCTCTGGTGGTGTAGTGCCTGAGGCATTTGAGTGCTTACCCAGAAGGCTGGCGGTTCAAACCCACCAGCCACTCCTCGGAAGGAAGGTTGGGCAATCTACTTCCGTAGTGATACAGCCTCGGAAACCCAAGGAGGGGTCACTGTAAGTCAGGTCTGACTCTACGGCACAGAACAACAACACAGAAGGCTGGTGGTTCAAACCCACCAGCCACTCCTCGAAAGGGAGATTAGGCAATCTACTTCTATAGTGACAACACCTCGGAAACCCAAAGTGGGGTCGCTAAGAGTTGGATCCGACGCGACAGCAGTGAGCCTGGTGTTTTAGTTTACCCCTGTAGTATCCGTCCTGGCTCTTCTTAACGAAGCTCCATCATGGTTGTGTTGAATGGCCTTTTTATTTTTCCCAAGTCTGATGATCTATAGGCTAAAATTCTCTCCCAAGAAAGTGTTTTATTAGTACTAGAATCATACTGTGGTTATTGTTGTGTTGTGCTGTGTACTTGATTCTGATTCATAGCCACCTCGTGTGACAGTAGAGCTGCCCCATAGGATTGTCTGGTCTATAATTGTTACGCAAGCAGGTTGCCAGGTCTCTCTCCCGCAGAGCTGCTGGGTGGATTCCAAAACCACCCTTTCGGTTAGCAGTTCACCACTTAACCGTTGCATCGCCAGGGCTGCTTAGAATCGTGCTAGAGTAATAAAAATAGCATCATTCCCTCATATCAATTTCTACCTGTCTCTTTCTGTGATCCACAGAACTCAGCAATTATAAAATCTTTGCATTTGTACTAGTCTTGCAGCAAATGGTGCGAGTCCTAAATGGTACGTAATAGAGAGAGAGATGGAAGATCACTTAGAAAATTTTGATCTTATCTGAGCAAGAAAGCTTAGTTGAGATTAATATTAGTTAAGGTTTTAGGGTGACCTCACAGAAAGAAGGGACTTAAAATGTCTTTAATCAGGTTTTCAAATCTTATTCTTTAATTCTCTTAATTATTGATTATAATTTTTTTGTTCTTAAAATACAGGTATACTTAATCCCTAATGGAAGCCCTAACCTAGCATTTAGATCCATTATTTAGGATAGATTAAAGGAACGTACCTTCAATTCTAAGTTACATATTTCTTCAAATTAAATGTCACTGAACTTGACACACTTAAAGTAAGTACAGAATGACATTGGTAGAGTGTTTGAAAAAGAGAAAATTCAGTTGATTTATTGCTTCTGGTCTTATAGTCCTAGCACAACTGGTTCAGCTAGAAACTAGAATGTTCTCACATCAGGAGCAAATAATTCCTTTTTTACAGTTCCTCAGATTAAATTTTTAAATAACTCATAGAGTGAAAAGTCTTTGCGCACATAAACTTTTCTGTGTAGAATGCCAATACTTGCCAGCCCATTTGATCATATGCTACCCAATTATGAGGAATTTTATGTATCGACAGTTCCCGTTTTTAAAAAGAGTAATTACTTTTTTTCTTGCAACAAAAACAAATTTATTAATTTAGTAGATAATCAACCAAGAATTTTTATGTGTTTTCTTCTTTATAAACTTAAGGTTTCTGGCTGTCAGTGTTACAGTGTCTGCCTGCAAGGATTGTAGTAAAGCTTCCCCATCATTTATCACTGTTGGACTCACTCTTGTGTGGAGAGGACAACTCATGACAATAAACAGTGAGAGTTTGCCTTTTATTGATCTTCATGGAACTTTGAACCTGTCAGAAACTGGTTGCAGCTAGAATGTATGAAAGCAACATAGTCTATTATTATTGATGTTTATATGATACATACAATTGCATAAATCAAGACAGTACAAATCATTTTGATGGTTTCCAGCAGTGTAATCAAGGGCTCTGTTTTGCCCCCATTCCTTTTTTTTTTTTTTCTTTTGAATAATTACAATGATATTAGAATTACTAGCATGGGAGTATCTCAGCTTTTAAGTGCAATAAATAGATCATTAGATTGCTATCTACTTTTCCCTCATTTCTTTTAAATTTATATCTTAATGATATAAAATGGCATCTCAAAAACCACTGTCATCAAGTCGATCCAACTCTTGGTGACCCTATAGGAAGACTAGAGCTGCCCCATAGTGTTTTCAAGGCCACAGAACTTTAATGGAAGCAATCTGTCACATCTTTCTCCCTTGGAGTGGCTGGTGAGTTCAGCTGCCAACCCTTCAATTCACAATTGAGTCCTTAACCACTGCACCACCAAGGCTCCTTAAAATGACATCTATCTGACTATCTATCTAATCTATACATTTGCACACACTATATATGTGAGACATAGACACATTTCCAGCAGTAGAGAACTGGGAATAATAGCAATCCTTCTATTAACAGATGTAGTTTTATAGATTCTGTCATGAAATTATTATTAGATTTTCCCTTTTACTGAGCCAGATTTGCTTCAAGTTCTGTTGTTGATCTTAATTCTACCCTCTTGAGTATCACACTGTGTAACGTCTCTTTCCATGTGACAGCTTTTCAGTTACTTATCAGATAGTCTATCTTTTCCTAGTTTGTTTCTTTACTAAAGATTCCTGCTTCCTCCCATTTTCTTCAAAGTAAATATTTTTTAGTCTTCTGTATCACCTCTCTTGATAGAATCCCATTTATCAGTGTTCTTCCTAGTTAAAAAAGAATAATTTAAACATTAGTGAACCATTGAAAAGTGTAATAGGTCTGTAGTTCTTGTAATTTGGGATTATATGGATTTGTATATATTTTATTTGAATTAACTTTTCTATGAATTTTTACTGTCATTTTCTTTTGTATAAATTCCTACAGTGATTTAGATACATTAATTATTAAAATAGATTAATAGCAGGGGTTGTTTTTTTTTTTTTTTAAATTGTGATTTGGGTGTATGTTTACAGAGCAAATTCACTTTCCATACAGCAGTTCACATACACGTTGTCTTATGACTGAAATTTACCACAATGTAAGAGCTCTTCTTCCACTTCCTCCTGATAGTTACCTCTTCCCTGTGTCAGGTGTTGATATTAAACTCTCTACGTGTATTATTCACTTCCTGTAAGTGGCCTTTTCTGACCATACCATCTGCAGTGTAGTAAATTACTTAGTGTGGCTTTTCTACCCATAAGTCTTTGTAAACTCCAAGGTGGAGTTTGCCATGAGCAACTGAGGAGCTCCTGATTGCTAAAGTTGTCCACCTGGGGTATTTCTGTTAGGAGTGGCACTAAACAGTGTTCCGGGAGGTTCCCCCTTTCTCTCAGGGGCTTAGAGTTCTGATGCTATGATTGGCTAGTTTGGCCACGCTGCCAGACTCAAAAGGAGGCCTCCTAGAGGCAGAACTCTCTCTGACTGCTGGTTGAGGAAGACGTGCTGCTGAAAGAGACACGTGATGCTGGGACAGAGATGCAGGAGACACGCATTGCTGAGTGAGACACTGAGGGGCACGCACTGCTGGGAGAGAGACTGTGAGAGACTGTTGGTTGAGGGACGGTGGGCTGGGAGAGATACTGAGCATTTTTCCTGAACTTGAATTGTAGCCTGGTGCTTCTCTAATAAACCCCATAATCTGTGAGTTGTGTGTGGCCACTGCAGTGAATCATCGAACCCGAGAGAGAGGTGGTGGGTGCTTTGGGAGGAATGGTTGAAGAAAGGGCTGGAGGAAGGCAGCAGCATGTCTGGCCTCACAGGAATAGGCCTTGGGCTGTTGATGGTGATTCTATCTTCGTCTTGTGCGGTTAGAGGAGGTCAGAACATGTAGCCTCCTTGTCTTTTTTGCACCATCTAAAATGTTTCCTTCCACTTGCTCCTCTCCCTGATGAGAGAAGTGACTACAACTCTTATTACCACTTACACTGTCTACAGTGTTGAGCACTGTGCCTGGCATATAGTGGGTATTTAATACACACTGTGCAATAAATATTATGATTGTTCATTTTCATGACTGCCTCTCTATAGTATGGAATCAGCCTTCAGAAGTTAAGACCACATCTTATTCAACTTGGACTTGATTGCCTATTATAGTCCTTGACACAAAGTGCTCAAATTCTGATTGGATTACATAGATTATTTTAAAGGTTTACATAGCTGGAGAATGGTTGGAGGTATGTATAAGAGGTGATACTGAAAGGCATTTTGTCCAAATGCTAGAAAACTTGGAATGGTTTGCTAAGAAATTTGCATTAAGAAGTGATACATATTTAAACATCTTAGGAAAATAGTTCTGGGAGGAATGTGTAAAAATTGGTGTGTGCCGTCAGGTCAATTCTGACTCATTGCGACCCTATTTAACATAGTGGGACAGTCCTCCATAGGGTTTTCTAGGCTGTAAATCTTTATGGGAGAAGATTGCCAGGTCTTTTCTTCCACAGAGCCACAGATGGGCTGGAACTGCCAAATTTCTGTCAGCAACAAAGCACTTAATTAAGTCTTGAATATGTTCATATGTGAGGGAAGTGTCCTCTGCTGTTGTCAATCATAATTGAAGTCTCCGGTGCTGTAACTTAGAGCCTGCCCCCTTGAGTTCTCTGTGAGTGCAGGCCTTGAAATCTCTTGCTTCAGTCTTGGTGGGGCATCTGTCTTGGTGGTTGACCTTCTTACTGCCACATTGGGCCATGTAACAGGCCCAGTGTCTGTCACCTCAGTTTCCACACCCCCTGAAAACCGAGGGTGCCATGGTTGGGAAAGCTCTCGGCAGTTGCTTCTCTGACAGAATACGCTGTGGTCCTTTTTAGTGTGCCATGATGATATGAGGCGTGATGTGAGAGAAAGATGGGTAGAGTGGAGGCATGATGATCATAAAACTTTGAGGCATGAAGTAATTTGCTTTGATTAGAATGTGATCAGCCAACAAGATTAAAGAAGATGATTTTTTTTTTTAACTTGAATTGTGGGAGATATGAGCACATTTTTCTAAACAAATTGCATAATTTTGATTCAGTCTTACAGACAGTGTAAAAAGGGGAAATTACAGAATGTTTGAAGAATAAAACTAGATAGAAACACTTTTCAGTGTATTTTTCTTTCTGTGAATGGTGTTTATGTCTTTTGCAGTTTTCTAGAGAATTGGTATTTTTCTTGCAAATTGTTAGTTGTGTTAAAGAAAACTGCTTTCATAATCATTAATTACTAGTACTGTCTTCTCATCAGTATTTTTCATTTTCATTTAATTCAGGGTGAAAAGATTTTTTGAAATACATAGGTTTGGGTTTTTTTAGTTTATTTTGCTATATACGTTTAAATCTAGCCAACTTTTAAAAAATCAGCATGAATGCCAGACTTTGTCAGTAGCCTAAAAATGAGAGCTCTGGTAGCATAGTGCCTAGGGCACTTGACTGCTAACCAGAAGGCTGGTGGTTCAAACCCACCGGCCACTCCTAGGAAGGAAGATGGGGCAATCTACTTCGGTAGTGATAATGCTTCGGAAACCCAAGGAGGGGTCGCTGTGAGTCGGGTCTGACTTGACGGTACATAACAACAACAACAATCCTAAGAATAAACAGTCCTGGGTGGGCTGCAGCACGTAGTCATTCAAGGACACGAGTCCTTGCCTTCTCATTGCTCCACTATCCCCTTGACCTTGTCTTATCTACAAGGTTGGAGCAAAGTGATGGGCTTATCCAGGGATAGGAGAGAGCAGGTCCAAGGCTGCATATTCATCATATGACATCAGTGAGAGATTTAGTGATGTGACTCACAACTAGTAGAACGGGAGACATGAAAATATGAATAGTGCCATAAAGAAATTCTGTGAGAGGTTTGCTTTAGGAGAGAAGAACACATATAAAAGACAAGTAGTATCTTCAAAGATCCTAAGTCAGGAAGCAATGATGGCTTGGTAGTGGTGTTTCTTGGAGCTTTAAAGACATTAAATGCAGGCCAGTTGTACATGGTACTAGGTGAGAATCTGCTGTGTTCTCCAGCTCCCACCCTATGGTGATTGTTGCTGTCTGCTGTGGTGTTTGCCCTGCTCATGGTGACTTTATGGATAACAGAAAGAGATGTTGCCCGGTGCTGCACCTTTTCATGATTGCTGTGTTTGGGTCCATTGCTCTGGCTATTGCTTCATTCCATCTGATACTTTTGGCTATTGTTTCCCTCATTTTCACTGACCCTCTACTTTACAACCATGAGGTATTTGCTAGCGATTGGTCTTGATGATATGTCCAAAGGAATGAGAGCCATAGTCACAGTGGTACCATTTTTTGATTAACTCTTCCTTTTCATACTAACTTGTGATGTCATTCATGTATCAATCTAAAGTGGAAGAGGTTATTTCATGGTCCACCTCTGACTATTTTTGTTAGTGCCGTGATTTTAAAAGAAAATAACTTTTTATAACGAGAGAGGACCTTTCTTTGTTCTTGCTGTTCCTTAACATTGTTTCTTACTATTCTCATCTGTTTATCCTCACTGATGGTTTTAGAATTGTTGAATTGAGTTGTAGAAAATAATTTTGAGTACTTGATTGATCATATGTCAAACTAGTGCACTGGCTGGGAGATCATTGATTTAAAATTAGCTTCTCCCTTGCCTTCTCCCCAGAAATATGATTTGTTACTTTAGTGAACCAGGTTGTCTTTTATATTTCTGTCAATTGTTGCTATTTTCCCCAGATAGGTTTCACACAGTTCATGGTATATTTTTATTACTAGTTTTCGCTAAAATTTGAGATTGCTTTTTATTTTGTGTTTTGGTGGCTTAGTGCCTAAGACATTTGACTGCTAACCAGAAGGCTGGCAATTCAAACCCACCAGCCACTCCTCAGAAGGAAGATTGAGCAATCTACTTCCATAGAGATAGTGCCTTGGAAACCCAAGCAGGGGTTGCTATGAGTTGGAATCAACTTGACAGCAGTGAGTTTGGTTTTTTTGGTTTAAATGCTAATTATGTATGAATGACATTGATTTCTGCATTATATGATATCTCGCTACTTCATTGAACTCACTAATTAATCCTTAATATTTTTTGTGTTTTATGGAATCTTTTCTCATTTCCTATAAGATATATTGTTCTTAAAGCAACATAGAGAATTATTTCTTATAACTCACAAATTTATATAATTTTAAAACTATTGTTCAAAGCCTTTAGTTGCACATTCTTTATAGTTGTATCTGCTGTCATTGAATAAAATATTTTAGCTGCCGTATATTGGCGATTAAGGTCATAAAAATTGAGTTAACTTGGCACTGAAAATTGTTCTTCTAAAAAGAAATATATTTCAAAGTATTTAAATTTTTATTGTGAAATAGAGTGATGTTTGATCTCACTTTGTAACATGTATCATTCAAAGCCAGTTTATCATAAAGACATGCCCTTCAGCATTTGGAATGCAGCCATCTGAGAGCTAGTTCAATCATGCCATTGTTTCAGAACTTACATTTTTTTCTATAAATATGGAAAAAAATACTTATTTACTCTAACTCCTCATATTTTTTCTGAAGAATCCAATAATGCGTTTGTTTTTAGTAACTAGCAGCAACTTAATTAATAATTATTCTTGTCACTAAAAAAGAAAAAAGTTATTTTTTTTCTACATCTATGGTTCTCAATGTTTAATATGTCTCAGAATCACATGGAGTGATTATTAAAACACGGATTTGCTGAATTTCATTATCAGATTTTTTGAATCAGTGCATTATGAGTGGAGTCTAAGAAATGTGCATTTTTAACAAATTCCCTGGTTATGCAGTGTTGCCGGTCTATAGATCATACTTTGAGAACCACTGTTCCACTTGTTTATTTGGATTTAATAGAGAGACCTGTATTAGCTGCCATTTGTGGGTGGGCACATAGCAGATTAAGATTTTGAAAAAAAATATGAGAAACAAGAATGTTCCAAATAGTGTTGAAATAAGAAAAATAAGAGTAAGAATGAAGAGAATTTCTTCAGTTAAGACAATGGCTGGAAGTGTCCGTAGCTGTCTGCAGTTTGGGAATTACTTAAAAAATTAAGTAAAATCATTTTTTAAGAACTTTGCAGGATCTGAGACCTCACCTTATTTGTAAGCTAACAAGTTAGCTTTCCTTATTGTTACGGATGCTGACAGAAGACATGAAATTCCTGGTTCAGAAACAAAAGACTTACTCGTGGCAATTGCAGTAGCCAAAGAATTGATAATTCTGCCAGAGAATCAGCATCTTTGCCCCACTATTTTCCAGGCAACAGGAAGAGAGCTACGATTCCTACACATGCAATGGGTTGTATTACAATCGAGAAACCAGAACTTCACATTATCTGTATTATACTGGACAGTGAACAAGCTTACCCTTTGATCCAGAGGGAGACATTATTTCTGTCTTCCAAAGCTGTTCTGTATACAAATATCCTTGAAAATACAATTCAGAATGAAGACAATCAGTGCCGTGCTCACAAATGTTCAGAAGTGCAAGAGACTCAGGGAGAGTTACCTCCCAACATAAAAAAAAAAAAAAATTAGAGAATATTTGTATATGTTAATTACTTACCACTTCTTGAAAGTAAACAGCTTAACAAAAGCATGAAGCAATTAGACTGGAACTTGACCAAGTATTATATAAAAACATTTTCCCCCATGTAGTTCTAAATTATTTTTGTAAATTTGTATAACTAATATTGGTCTAATTTTTTTTATGCTTATAGATCTGTTAATTTTGGGGGACATAATTATGGGGGACATAATTTAGTCCATAATGTTCTACTTTTTTGTTCTCTAAAAGTTAATGTCCCTGCCACATGTAAAATACATTCACCCCATTATGTTGTTGTTGTTATGTGCTGTCAAGTCGGACCCGATTCATAGCAACCCCTCCTTGGGTTTCTGAGGCAGTATCACTACGGAAGTAGATTGCCCCATCTTCCTTCCGAGGAGTCGCTGGTGGGTTTGAACCACCAGCCTCCTGTTTAGCAGTCAAGTGCCTTAGGCACTACACTACCCCATTATATCATCCCAAGTGTCTTGAATCAACTCCAAGTCCAAAATCTCCCAGGGTAAAATTCTCTTCATCTCTGAACCTACCAAATTTAGGATACAAGTTATCTGTTTCCAATGTACAGAGACGGAACAGATACCAAGTAGACATTTCTATTATGAATGGAAGAAACAACAGGCACCAAGCAAGTCGGAAACACAGCAAAACAATTTCTCTGAGAACATCCGGACAATGACACTGCCCTCGAGACTCTGGGTGTCGGCCATACTCACTGGATCCTGGGTGTAGAACCCTCAGTCCTGTACTTCATTTCTGCCTTCCAGACCGACTGGGATAGCAGTTTAGCTCCCTCAGCTTTGGGCAGCCTCATTCTCCTAATCTTAACTGAGTACTGCACCCCTGTTCTTCTGCCCCTTCAAGTATGGCTGCCCCACTCCCTTGGCCAGTCCCAGTCCCCTGGCACTCATGAATGTCAGATCCATACTCTGGAACTGAGTTGGTGAAGATCTGACTCCTTGAAATTTGGAAACTGTGGTCCCACACTTGGAAACCCCAGAGCTTGTGGCCCCACCCTTTGAGACCAAGGCAACTCTGTCTTCTTGTATCTTCAATTACTGCTTCCTGGTTCCATGGCTTCTTGGGCCTCTTGGGATGGTCTGGCCTCTGCTCTGGAAAGTGTTACAAAGCTCTTTAGCTCTAGCAATAAGTACCCAAAGACACCCCATTCTACCAGTAAGCCTCAACCTGAAGGCACTCAGCTCTCCCACTCCATGGGTTGTCAAGCTTACCTCTGTCAACAAGTGCCTGAATACATCTCACTCCACTAAGAAACCTGAAGGCACTCAGCTCTCTGGTTCTGTGGGTTACCTCCCATGCTATCTCGCACCTGTTTCCTGGTTTTGCTCCCACCATTTCTCTGCCACTGCTTCTCACCATCGGTGCTGTCTCCACTGTTAACTTCTGAGCCCTCACTAGAATTGGCTTTGACATCCATAATTGCACAACAGTCTCTTCAAGGCAATCTAGACTTCTACTGTTTGTCACCTTAACAGTTCTCCCTGCCTGTATCCATTTACCCAATTCCAAAACTGCTTCCACATTTTAGGTATCTTTAGAGCAGCACTCCACTATACGCTAGAACCAACATACCACAAGTGAATG
>NW_006921594.1:22191140-22198371 GCF_000298275.1 Orycteropus afer afer
GTTGTCTCTCCTCACCTGTAACCCTGGGGCTGACTGCTCTTCTGTCCAGGTTCAAGACTTTTATCCCCTTTCTCCTGCTCTTCCGGCCTGCTACTCTGGGCGTCCCTGCGTTGTCTCTCCTCACCTGTAACCCTGGGGCTGATATGGTACTGAGGTCCCTTTATTTTCTGCTTGCTTGTTTAATCTTTTTTATATCTCAAAAGAGATTGACTCAAGATACAACCTAATCCTGTAGATTGTATCCTGCCTCATTACAGCTGCTTCTAATCCTGCCTCACTAATGTCATAGAGGTTAGGATTTGCAACACATAAGATAATGTAACACCACAAAATGGAGGATAATTACAGAATACTGAGAACCATGGCCTAGCTAGGTTGACATATATTCTTAGGGAATGCAATTGAATCCATAACATCTCACAGCTTTTTTCTGTGTAAACTTCTGTAACTTTCTTTTGTAACACATTTGGAGATCATCATTTGACCTTCATTTGATGCAAATGAATCATTAACCTCCTTTGTTTTTCCCTCATTAATTCAAGTTAATTAATGTAATGCTACTTGGCACATGATTAGACCAAACTCGTTTGGGTCCATGTGGCAGAAAGCAAAGTCATAACTGGCTCTTATGACTTGGAAATGAAGGTAAAATTGTCTTCAGTTATGACTGTCGTGATAAAGTACCTGCTTTGCCTAAGTCATTTCTGGTTCATGCTGCACTGCCCTTAATTCTAATAAGTGTCACAATTTGGATGGTATATTATATGTTCATGCTATGGCTTTATTCATCTAAAGATTGAAGCAGTATGCCCAGACCTCTCTTAACTAGCTTTCTTCCAGTCTCTCATTCTGCTTCCCTCTGTCTTGGCCTTATTCTTTAATCCTATCTTCTGTCATGTGATCAGAAAGATGCCTTCTACAGGTCAAGTTTCACATCTTTTCAATCATTTGACATTTCTTGATGCCTTTCACATAAAAGTCCAGGGAAACCAAACTCATTGCTGTTGAGTTGATTCAGACTCAAAGCAACACTGTTAGAACAGAACTGCCCGCCCCATCAGGTTTCCATGGCTTTAATCTTTATGGAAGCAGACTGCCTTATCTTTCTTCCGTGGATCAGCTGGTGGGTTAGAAATGCTGACTTTTTGATTAGCAGTCAAGTGCTTTAACCACTGCACTGCTAGGACTCCTTTTTAAGTGTGTTAGGCACCTAAAACCTAAACTCAAGCATACACCCTGATAGGCATTTGACTGCTAACCACAAGGCTGGCAGTTCAAACCCACCAGCCATTCCTTGGAAGGAAGACTGGGCCATCTATTTCTGTAGATATACTGCCTCAGAAACACAAGGAGGGGTCGCTATGAGTCGAATCCGACTCGACGACAGTGAGTTTGGTGTTTTGGTTCAACCATATGAAGTCATTCAGTTGACTGAGAATTTTTTAAATTGTTTCTTAATCATTAGGAAATTAAAACTTCTTGCAGAAAGTTTGTGGGCCCCCAAGAATATGCTTATCACCTGTCGTCCTTCATTCTGCCTCATACTCATCTTGCAGGTCTGTAGACTCCAATTGTAGGAATATTGATCTATCAGTTGAATTAACTGAAGCATGCAAAGTTTTTGACTGGGCTGCCAGGAAAGAACATTGAAGTGTTACTCATGATTTTCCTTTCTTTTGTCATTTTATAGAGCTTCACATTGGGGAAAGTGGGTAGTTTTGGCCATCTAGATTCTGATAGTTTTAGTCATTATGAACTTATTCTTACATTCCAGAAATTCAGATATATATGTGCATATGTACTTATTTAAATACAAAATTTGATCTTCTTTATTTAAATAGATACTATATTCTTACTTATTTGCTTTTGTGTTAAATATGAGGAAGTTAATTTTGTTAATCTTATAATAGCACTATGATGAACAGAAGTGACTTTTAAATGCCCTTACAATTTTCTCCAATTTTATTGTTAATAAATTCTACATTAGTGTTAGGATTTCTTGAAAGCAGTAGTTTCAGGAATTAAGTGTAAGTTGACTGAATCACCATTTTAATATCCACACAGCCTATGCTGTTTGGCAGCTTCATCCTTGAAACCAGTAAAGAAGTGATATCAATGTGTGTTTAAGCAGAAAATTAGACAGTGGTTGAACTTTAAAAAAAAAAAAAGATCCTTGTTTCTGAGATCTGAACTAGCAATTTAGCCAAAGAAGGGCAGATATTATTTGGTTATATCCTGTCTTTCCTTTTCCTGGATTGTTTATGTGTTTCCCTTTCATGGATTCCATTAGTGGACTGCTCTATAGGCTGTATGTAACTCCAAACTGCACTTGAGCTCCCTATCAGTGTAACTTGAGTATGCTGTTCCTTTGTGTGCTGCATTATCATCCTATGCTGAGCTCACCTGTTGTGTTCTGTTCTTGCCCCCAGAAATGAAACTTTCTGTTGGCCACTTCACCCTTTAAAAAACTCCAAAACCAAACTCGGCTGCCGTCAAGTTGGATCTGACTCATAGCGACCCCTCCTTGGGTTTCCAAGGTGGTATCACTATGGAAGTAGATTGCCATCTTCCTTCTGAGGAGTGGCTGAGTGGGCTTGAACTGCTAGCCTTTTGGTTGGCAGTCAAGTGCCTTAGGCACTATGCTACCATAAACATTCTTACTCAGGTGGTCTCACCTTCAGCATTATAGCTACAGATCTACATATTACATATACATATGACCTTCTGGGAGTAATATTGTCCCTTCCCAATACTCAAAGTCTCAGTTGGTTAACAGTGACCAGCTTGTGACAGTTACTTGACAGGCCACTTAGTCACTCTGAGCAGTCTGGCCTTATGACCAGAAGTGGTCACACTCTTTGATCTCTCCTGCTTGATATAGTATATATACTTTTTATCAACTTGCATCTTTATTTAACTGAAAAGCAATAGCTATTTAGCTGAGTTATCATCACCAATTACTGTTGAGTCAGTTGTGACTGATTGAGACACTAAGTACAGAGTAGAACTTTCCCATAGGGTTTCCAAGGCTGTAAATCTTTATGGAAGCTGACTACCACATCTTACACCCACATCTTACTACTATGGAGTACTTGGTAGGTTCAAACCATTGACCTTTTTTGTTAGCAGCCAAGCACTTAATCATTGAACCACTAACTAAGAAAAATAACAAACAAACAAACAAATAAATAAGAAAAATAATTCAGTACTACTGGGAAAATAAAGAGCTCTGGTAGCATAGTGCCTAAGGCACTTGACTGCTAACCAGAAGGCTGGTGGTTCAAACCACCAGCCATTCCTTGGAAGGAAGGTTGGACAATCTACTTCCGTCATGATACCACCTCAGAAACTCAAGGAAGGGTCGCTGTGAGTCAGGTCTGACTCGACGGCACATAACAACAACACTGGGAAAATGCCACCACTAATCTGTCAATTTGTTGTACTGTGGTGGCTTATGTGTTGCTGTGAGGCTGAAGGTATGCAACCAGTATTTCAAATACCAGCAGAGTCACCCACGGATGGGTTTCAGTGGAGCTTCCAGACTAAGAGAGATTGGGAAGAAGGATGGAGCCATCCACTTATGAAAAAATTGGCCAGTGGAAACCTTGTGAATAACAATGAAACCCTGCCTGGTGTGTGACTAAAAAACTTTATAAATAGTAGTGAAGCATTGTCTGATATAGTGTGGAAGATGAAAACCTCAGGTTGGAAGGCGTTCCAAATACAACTAGGGAAGAGGTGCCTCATCAAAGTAGAGTTGGCCTTAATGATGTGGATGGAGTAAAGCTTTCAAGACCTTCATTTGCTGATGGGGCATGACTCAAACTGGAAAGAAACAGCTGCAAGCATCCATTTATAAAGAACATGGAATGTGCAAAGTATATATCTAGAAAAATTGGAAGTTTTCAAAAATTAAATGGAATGCATAAAGACAGATATCCTAGGCATTACTGAGTTGAAATAGACTGGAATAGGACATTTGGAATCAAACAGTCATATGGTCTACTGTGGTGGCAGGAATGATAAATTGAAGAGAAGTGGTATCACATTGATCATCAAAAGGAACATTTCAAGATCTATCCTGAAGTACAGTGCTGTCAGTTATAGGATAATATCCATATGCCTACAAGGAAGACCAGTTAATACTACTGTTATTCAAATTTATGCACCAGCCACCAAAGCCAAAGATGAAGAAATTGAAGATTTTTATCAGCTTCTGCAATCTGAAATTGACCAATCGTGCAATCAAGGTATATTGATTATTACTGGTGATTGGAATGTAAAAGATAGAATCAAAGAAGAATCATTGGTAGTTGGAAAATATGACCTCGGTGATAGAAATGCCACCGAAGATTGCATGATAGAATTTTGCAAGACCAGCAACTTATTCATTACAAAGACATTTTTTAACAACATGAACTGGGGCTACATACACATAGACCTCACCAGATGGAATACACAGGAATCAGATCGACTATATCTGTGGAAAGAAGTGATGGAGAAGCTCAGAAGCTCAATATCTTCAGCCAAAACAAGGCCACAAAGTGACTGTGAAATAGACCATCAATTGCTTATATGCAAATTCAACTTGAAGCTGAAGAAAATTAAAACAAATCCACTAGAGCCAAAATATGACCTTCATTATATTCTACCTGAATTTAGAGACCATCTGAAGAACAGATTTCATGCATGAAACGCCAACGAACAAAAACCAGATGAGCTGTGGGATGACATCAAGAACATCATACGTGAATAACGCAAATGGTCATTAAAAAGACAGGAAAGGAAGAAAAGATCAAGATGGATATCAGAAGAGACTCTGAAACTTGCTCATGAACAGGGAGTAGCTAAACCCTATGGAAGAAATGATGCAGTAAAAGAACTGAACAGATGATTTCAAAGGGCAGCTCAGGAGCACAAAGTAAAGTATTATAATGAAATGTGCAAAGACTTGGAGTTAGAAAACCAAAAGGAAAGAACATACTTGGCATTTCCCAAGCTGAAAGAACTGAAGAAAAAAATTCAAGCCTCGAGTTGCAATATTGAAGGATTCTCGGGCAAAATATCGAATGCTGCAGGAATCAGCAAAAGAAGATGGAAGGAATACACAGAGTAACTGTATCAAAAAGAGCTGGTCAGTGTTCAACTATTTCATGAGGTAGAGTATGATCAAGAACCAATGATACTGAAGGAAGAAGTCCAAGCTACACTGAAAGAATTGGGATAAATAAGAGTCCAGGAATTGACAAACTCTACCCATTGAGATGTTTGAACAAATGGATGCAGCGCTGGAGGTGCCTCTGTATTTATGCCAAAAAATTTGAAAGATGGCTACCTGGCCAACTGACTGAAATAGATCAATATTGATGCCCATTCCAAAGAAAGGTGATCCAGCGAAGGTGGGAGTTATTGAACAGTATCATCAGTATCACATGCAAGTAAAATTTTGCTGAAGATAACTCAAAAATGGTTATAGCAGCATTTTGACAACAAACTTCCAGAAATTCAAGCTCAATTCAGAAGAGGACATGGAATGAAGGACATCAGTGCTGATGACAGATGGATCTTGGCTGAAAGCAAAGAATACCAGAAAGATGTTTACTTGTGTTTTATTGATTATACAAAGGCATTTGACTATGTGGAAGATAACAAATTATAGATAATATTGTGAAGAATGTGAATTCCAGAACACTTATTTGTGCTCATGAGGAACCTGTCCATTGACCAAGAGGCAATCCTTTACACAGAACAGGGGAATATTGCAGGATTTAAAATCAGGAAGGGTGTGGATCTGGATTTTTTCACCATACTTACTCAGTCTTTATGCTGAGCAAATAATCCAACAAGCTGGAGTATATGAAGAAGAATATGGCATCAGTTTGGGAGGAAGACTCATTAACAACCTGTGATCTGAAGATGATACAGCCTTCCTTGCAGAAAGTGAAGATGACTTGAAGCACTTAATGATGAAGATCAAAGACTACAGTCTTAAATATGGATTATACATCAACATAAAGAAAATGAAAATCTTGATGTCTGGACCAATAAGCAACATCACAATAAGTAGAGAAAAGATTGAAGTTGTCAAGGATTTCATTTTACTTGGGTCCACAATCAACACCCATGGCTTAAGGCATTTGACTGCGAACCAGAAGGCTGGCAGTTCAAATCCACCAGCCACTCCTCGGAAGAAAGGTTGGGCAATCTACTTCCGTAGTGACACTGCCTTGGAAACCCAAGGAGGGGTCTCTATGAGTTGGATCTGACTCGATGTTAGTGATTTTTTTTTTTTTTTAAAATTGCATTGGGCAGATATGCTGCAAAAGATTTCTTTAAAATGTTAAAGAACAAAGATGCTGCTTTGAAGACTAAGGTTCACCTAACCCATGCCATGGTATTTTCAGTCGCCTCATATGTATGCAAAAGCCGGAGAATGAATAACAAAGACAGAAGAAGAGTTGATGCCTTGTATTATGGTGTTGGTGAAGAATACCAAAAATGTCATGGACTGCCAGAAGAACAAACAAATATGTCTTGGAAGAAGTGCACCTGGAATGCTCCTTGGCAGTGAGAATGGTCAGACTTCATCTCACCTGCTTTGGTCATGTTGTTAGAAAGAACCATTTCCTGGAGAAGGATGTTATGCTAGGTAAACTAAAAATGGGAAGACCCTCAACAGGATGGATTGACACAGTGGCTGCAATGATGGGCTCAAGTGTAACAAGGATTGGAAGGATGGTGCACATCTGGGTGGTGGTTTGTTTTTCTGTTGTATAGGGTCACTATGAGTTGGATCTGACTCAGTGGCACCTAAAAACAATACCATTAGGATGTACTCTTCTTTCTTCCTCTTCTCTTCCACTGCATTTGTATTTTCTAACATTTCTTTTGCCAGCTTCACAAATGTGACTTTGCTGACTGTGATTTGTAGAGAAAAACTTTGAACTCTTTAAAACATGTGTTTAACTCTAGAACACCAATATATAAAATGTTGAAACTTTAATTATGCTGCATTTGTTATTTTATTATTAGAAATCTTTGTACACAGAAAAAGAATTGAAAACCTGTTGCATGAAATGCTCATCTTTGAAAGACATATCTATCTATAGACATGTTGTTGTTGTTACGTGCCGTCGAGTCAGACCCGACTCATAGTGACCCCTCCTTGGGTTTCCGAGGCGGTATCACTACGGAAGTAGATTGCCCAACCTTCCTTCCGAGGAGTGGCTGG
>NW_006921594.1:22198471-22210615 GCF_000298275.1 Orycteropus afer afer
TATATATATGGCATTTCAGCCTCCAGATATCTGTTATGCAGAATAAATTATCACTAGTAAAGAGATTAGGTAGAAATCCAATTAATAGGATTACTGCCCTCACTCTTAAATGTTAAATATATTTGGGAATTTTTTGAGGCATAAGTTATCAACTCGACGTTTGTTGCAAAGTAAACTAAGTGTGCCATATCACCAGTTAGATTAAGGGATAGAACATCAATTAGAATTTAAACATAATGTCTAATATCAGGAAAATTTGAATCTTCCCTATTTAAGGTTTTAAAAATTCTCATCTGTGTACATATTATTCAGTTGATAGCAATCTTAATCTTTACTGTTTTTTCATTTTTACCCTTGCATAGCTTTCAGACCTCTCCTGCTTGTATCACTTAAGGTTTTGTTTGGGCCTTTGATTGTTTCACTAACAGAACGAAACGTGGACTGCTATTCATCAAACTCACTGTGTCTATGGATTCACTACCTCTGTGTGTGTATTCTGGGATCTAGGGTGTCCCATTATCACAGTATGGCAGCTGCTCAGTCAACTAGCAGTACTCTAGAAACCAGAGGGAGGGGGCGGAGCTTTTGAAGACAGCCCTGCTAGAAACTGCAGGGTGTATTACTTGGGTTAACCGCTCCTGAATTAGGCAAATGTATAAGCTATAATGCCTGCAATTGTGCTTTTCACAGAGCCAAGTAAAATGTTGTTGATCAATAAATAATGTGGTGCTTATGTTAGAATTGTTTATATTGGCAGATGCCCTGAAAGATTCAAAGGCTCTCTGTAAATGAAGAATACTCTCATTGTTTATTCAATTCGTGCTTTTCTACTTACTGTGAGAGTGTCTTGGAAATTTTCTTGAATATGAAATCACAGATAAAATCTAGGCAGTCCCCATCCCAGATTTAAATAGGTTATTTACTTATGTGACTTGTTCTCAGATGATTCGTGTGTGTCTGTATGTAGGCAAAAAGGGGTGACTAGAAAGGTAAAGCCCAGAGGTTTACTATCTAATTGTATCAGTCACAGATAGTGTACATCAATTCAGGTAACATTTCTGGATGATGGACCATTCGTCTAGCACAAGCTAGCCGCTATGAATTCAAATAGAAATATATCCAAAGTGAGAGCAGCAGGCATCATATCAGGCGTCAGCCAGGAAAGGCTGATGAAGGAGGTGAGTTTTGATAGTTGGTAGAGGATCACCAGGCTGGTAGGAGGAAGAAGAGCAAATAATATTTTGGCAGTGGAACAATGTGTTTGGCAAGGGAAATGGTATGTTAGTGGGTTTGTGGTGTGACCAGCAGTAGATGTTCTTGGAACTGTAAGTTGTTCAGTGATGGTGCAGCAATCAAGCATGATGGATGGCCATGGGAAATAGGAATGCAGGGACTGAGTGATTAATATCCTGGGCTTGACTCTCAAAACAGGAATAAATTCATGTAGGATATGTAGCCTTGGCCAAAGGGAGCATTGAAGCCACGTGGTGGACTTGTCATAGTTGCATTGTTTTCTGTTTACTCTCAGATGTTCACAGTGTCCAGGAATCAGGAGGATCTTGGCAAAGACTTCATCATTTGATTGAAAGATGGAAGCTGCTTTAAAGTGGGAAGGATATTAAAGAAGGGCCTAATTTTATTTATTTATTTTTAATTTTTTTTTTTTGTGATTTGGGTTAAAGTTTACAGAGCAAATTCATTTTCTTTACAGCAGTTCATACACATTTTGTTTAATGACATTGACTGCAGTTCCCCATGATGTAACCGCTCTCTTCCAACGTCCTCCCTGTAGTTCTTTCTTCCTTTCTGTGTCCTCCTTTCCTGTACACTCCTACCCCCTGAGTTATTTCCTTGTGCAAATATTGCCCTTCTGTTTTCTCTGAGTGATTGTTCTGAGTGTATCTGCCTAATGTAAATGTTCATCTTATATGCCTGTCTTTTGCTTGGCTGGAAGTCACAGGAGTGAGTTCAGTTCCAGATCTGAGGGTAACTAGAGGCCATAGTCTCAGGGCTCTTACCGGGCTCTGTCAGACCATTAAGCCTGTTTTTTTGTTTTTTTTTTTATGATTTTGACTTTTATTCCACATTATTCTCCCATTCTATCTAAGATCTCCTGTACTGATCCCTTTCTGAGTGGTTGACAGTGGTAGCCAGGCACCATCTAGTTCTTCTGGTCTCTGGGTCCTATAAGCTGAGGTTCACATGGTGCACTAGTCCCTTGGACTAATTGTTTCCATTTGTCTTTGCTTTTCTTCATTCCTCTTTGCTGTGGGTGAGGAGAGACCATTGTTGCATCTAGATGGCTTCTTGAAAGCTTTTAAGACCCCAGTCACTACTCAGCAAAGTAGGATGTAGAACAATGCTTTTGTGTAATATGTTATGCCAATTGGGCTTGATGGCCCCTGTGACTATGCTCCTGAGCCCACAGGTCCAACTACTCACTTCCTCAGTGTGGTTGGCTGTGGCTAAGAAGTTATCATAACTTTGCCCCTTGTTAGCTCTATTATGTATATGCACATTCTTACAGCACATACAGATATGTATGTAGAAATAGCATCTGCCAACCTTATGTATTACTTTTTGCATAGACATAACCTGATCATTTAGCTTGTATATCAATCTGTTTTCCCATAGATGAATGTTTGTTATCACTGACAACATAGTAGTGTGTATGTAAAAGGATTTATCTTTGTTGTCTGTATCTCTTATGCACCTTTCTGTGTCTTCCTTTTCCTTAGTGTTATTGTGTTGGTCACTTGCTTTTGGTACATTGCATTTCCCTTCACTCAAATCAATACTTGTCTCTACCTATCTACCAGTGTTCCCTTCCATATATAAACCTTGCCTTGACTTTTTACAATAGGGAACTAATAACAGTATTTGTCCTTTTGTAATTGACTTATTTCACTCAGCATAATGCCCTCCAAGTTCATCCACATTATGCAGTGTTTCACAGATTCTACATTATTCTTCAGTGTTGTATAATATTCTGTTATGTTTATATATCATAGTTTGGTTATCCATTCCTGTGTTGACAGGCACTTAGGCTGTTTCTATCTGTTTGGCATTGTGAATAGTGGTTTGATGAACATGGGTGTATATATATCTGTTCGTGTCCTGGCTCTCACTTCTTTAGGATATATACCTAGTAACAGTATTGCTGGGTCAAATGGTATTTCTAATTCTAACTTCTTAAGGAATCACAGTATTGAATTCCACAGTGAATGTATCATTTTACAGTCCCACCAGCAGTATATGAGAGTCCCAATCTCTCCACATCCTATCCAACATTTGTTATTTTCTGTGTTGTTGAACTTTGTTATTAGTGCTGGAGTGAAATCATATCTCCTTGTCATTTTGATTTGCATTTCTCTAATGGCTAATGATCGCAAACATTTCTTCATGTGTTTGTTGGTCACCTGAATATCTTCTTCCATGAAGTGTCTATTCATGAGAGAGGCCTAATTTTAGAAGTGGTTATTCTATTAGTAGCATTTTCATGTTGTGATTGTTGAGTGCCGTTGACTTGATTTGGACTCTTAGAGATCACTGTGACAGAGTAGACCTGCCCCAGAGGGTTTTCTTGGGTCTAATCTTCACAGAAGTGGGTCACCAGGCCTTTCTTCCATACAGTTATGGGGTATGTTTGAACCACCTTATGGGTAACAGCCAAGTGCTTAACCGCTGTGCCACTGGGGTTTCTTATTTTCATGTTAAGATGGTGTAACTCTTGAGTCTGTGATCATGAATGGTCCCTGCATATATGGAAAGTGAAGGAGGAATTTTGAATATACCCCTAGGTTTCTGACTTGGGTGACAATGAAGGTGAAAAAACTCAGGAGGAAACATTTCTGTCCAGCGTGTCATTGTTTCTCCAGTGCTAACAAATGTTGTTGACTATACATTAGGTGTTAAAGAAATGGTAGTTGAATGAATATTGCATAAGATACAGCTATTTTAATGTACAATATTTTAAAATTACTTTTCATGTGGCTCCTTGGCATCATTGACTTCTGTTTCACCAAACCCAATGTTTATTATAATAATTGACTGAGAAATTAAAACTTCTTCCAATATGAAATAAAAGCTTGAGTGTAACTAATTTATACTTGATCAATTTAAGTTGAGTCGGGGCTCACTCGACGGCACATAACAGCAACAACAACAATTTAAGTTATAGACCATTGAAGTTTTTTTTAATGCTTTAGGAAATACACATAAACAACAAAAGCATTGATTTTCAGTTGAACTCACTGAATTTACACTTTATGAAGTAGTTTTTAACAAGACAGATGGGACTGATTTTTTGAGGATTTTCTGTGTATTTGAAATCAATAAAATTCATTTTGATATAAAACGAAATTCAGTTGTGAGAGAGTGTGAGTGAGTTAATGAGTGAATATCTCTGTATATTGGGAACGGAGTTGTATATACCTAAATGACAATGTTAAAAATCCTTTTTATTTTATTTTAGGTGCTGGTGAATCTGGGAAAAGTACAATTGTAAAGCAAATGAAGTAAGTAAATTTAAAACATTAAATTTGTTTTATATTTTGAAATATATCCTTCCATTAAAGGAAGTTAAGTGTTCTTGTTTTTCATTTTCTCTCATTAGAATTATCCACGAAGCTGGTTATTCAGAAGAGGAATGCAAACAGTATAAAGCAGTGGTCTACAGTAACACTATCCAATCAATTATTGCTATCATTAGGGCCATGGGGAGGTTGAAGATAGACTTCGGTGACTCAGCTCGGGCTGTAAGTTATTAAATTCATTGGAACAGATGTGATGAGTAGGGGTGGGAAACTTGCATGATAATTCCATACGTCATAGATTCATCATCTCAGACCCATTTATAAAAGGAGTAAAAAAAAAAAAAAAAAAAAGTGAGTGGAATGACTCAGACAGAAGGTGTAGAAGTGAGTGAAATAAGAATATACAGGATTGTATAATTTTTCTTTTATAGCTGTACTACTTTCCTTATTCATCACATGATTTAGACAGCTCAATAAATCATTGTAGTATTTTTTATATAACATGTTATATTGGACACTCTTGCATCACCATAGCAATTTAGAATAGCAAGTGCTGAGTTTAGTAAACTGCCGGCACTGGCATGCCTCAAAATCTGTTTGCATAATTTGGAATGCTAAAATAATCCAATTATTTGTATTCATGCCCAAATTAAAAAGTAATCTAATCTTAAAGAACGGGGAAAAAAGTGTAGAAGTTTGCCTTTTTTTGGAATAGGAAACTATGAACTTTTAGAAAACATGTACTAGAACTATAGAGCTAAAGGGGACTTTTGGAAACCAAGTAATTCTACTCTTTTATTTTACCACTGAAGAAAATGGGAGCTTTGATGGCATGATGCCTAAATTTGACTGCTAACCAGAAGGGTGGTGATTGAAACCCACCAGTCTCTCCTCAGAAGGAAGATTGGACTATCTACTTCTGTAGAGATATACAGCCTCGGAAACCCAGGGAGGGGTCTCTCTGAGTTGGGATCGACTTGACGGCAGTGAGTGGTTAGTGTGAAAGAAAATGGATCCTGGGAGAGTACCATGATATACAGGTTGCCGTACGGTTAGTGGAAACCCAGGTACTATGTACATAGCCTTATTTGGCTCAATCACTTGGTTTCAGCCCTCTCTGCTCCGGTCCATAGTATACTTTCTTTTTCCCCTACCCTCCTCAGCCCTACTTTTTTTGTTGCTTAAGCTTTTTACTTCTAGCTTATTATTTTTATGTGGTCTATAATTTAGCTGTTTGCTTTCTCAATAATGGAATCCCTAGCTTACATATATATATTTCTTTTTTGGGTGAAGGCCACAAAGTAAGTGGATTACCACTCTTAATACTGCCCCACTTCTTCCTTTTTATAGTTTTTTTCTGTTACGTTTTTATGTATTCAATATATATATATATATCAATGGATATTGAATACTGAGTACATATTAACAATACTATGAAGATTTTATAGAGATTATAGCTTTTTCTTCCTGTCTTCTTGCTGATGTGCAGACACACACACACTGTGTGTGTGTGTGTGTGTGTGTGTATATATATATATATATATATATATATATAAATATAAAATAACTCATTGTCATCGAGTCAGATCCAACTCATAGCGACCCCTCCTTAGATTTCGAGGTGATACTGCTATGGAAATACATTGCCCAACTTTCCTTCCAAGGAGTGGCTGGTGGGTTTGAGCCTCCAGCCCTCTGGTTAGCAGTCAAATGCCTTAGGAACTATGCCACCAGAACTTATAGAACTTTTATATGTTCTATATATATGTACATATATATATATATGTATATATGTGTGTATATATACACACACACACACACACACATATATATGTGGGTGTATATATACATATATATTTAAGCATAGAGGCTCAATTAATTCTTATTAGGAAAAAACATGAATGAAAGCAACAGAAGGAAAAATCTGTAAAATATCCCTTATTTTTAAATTTCTTGATAAATTACTGGATTACATGAATTTATTAAAATAAGTCTTTTTCCTTTAAACAAAGATATTAAGCTTAGTGCAGTGAAATAAGGTATCAATATTATTTCAAATAATGATAATAATAAATTTTCCCTTCTGAAACAAGATTTTATCATATGCAGAATATGTTTTGCCTTAGCACAATTGTCTATTCAATCATTATTATCATTTATCACTCAATAAACTCTTTCTTAGTCTTACACAGAAGCAGGGAGCACCCTTAGATTAAGGAGAAAGAATTGACATAAATTGTACTGTATAGCAGTTTCAGTTGTGGTAATTTAAGCTTTTTATCATATTCAAATACATAATATTCTGCATTTAGATCTAATATATGGTTATTTAAAGGCTAAAATGTTTTACCCTCCATTTTAAGTGGTACTGAAGGGTCAGTGGAACAGATTTTTTTTTTTTTTTTTTTTTTACATAATGTGGTCTTAATTTCAGGGCTAACGGGGAATAACAGCTATCTCACCATCAGCTTTTTAATAATGATTGTATGGTGTACTATCTGGAGCCATTGAGGCTTGATCAACTCCTAAAACTATTGCCCTGAGATAATCTTTCAACTGTAAACTAAAACTATCTCTTCAAGTCTTCTTTCAGCCAACAAATAGTTTATCTTAATAAGTAAAGTAGGTCTGCCTTGAGCATTGTGTTTTTGTTTTGTGTTTTAATTTGTGATTTGGTGAAAATTTACAGAGAAAATTCATTTTTCATACAGCACACACATTTCTTTTCATGACATTGGCTGAAATCACCATAATATTACAGCTCTCTTCCTACTTCCTTCCTGTAGTTTTCTCTTCCTTGTGTCCTTCTTTCCTATGCATTCCTGCCCACTAAGATATCTCTTTTGCAAGTACTGTCCTTCTGGTCTTCCACGCTTGATTGTTCCAAGGAGTATACCTATTTGGTGTAAATGTTCACCTTATATGCCTGTCTGTTTTTTGGCTGGAAACCATGGAGTGAGTTCATTTCCAAGCCTGAAGGATGACTAGGGGCCATAGTCTCAGAGTTTCATCAAGCTCTGTCAGACCAAAAAGCCTCATCTTTTTTTTCTGATTTTGAGTTTTGTTCCATGTTTTTGTCCCACTGTCCTCTGTATCCAGGATCTTTTTGTACTGATCCCTTTCCAAGTGGTTGACAGTGGTAGTTGGGCACTATCTAGTTCTTAAGGTCACATGGTCATATAGGCTGAGGTTTACACAGTCAGTGGTTCCTTGGCCTAATTATTTCCTTGTGTCTTTGGTTTTCTTCATTCTTCTTTGCTCTAGATGAGGAGAGACCAGTTGATGGAAGCATTGTGTTTTTTTCAAGAACTATCTGTGTGAGATCACATTGACAACAACACCTCAAAAAGTTAGCCTGTGAGATCAAATTGACATCAGTACCTAGAAAAATTAGCTGAGAACCATAGGGGCTAATAAGTTTAAGTCAGTGGTGATGGAGAAGTTTGGGAGAAGGATGACAAAAATGTTTGCACAACTCACTAAAACCAAAGCAAACTCACTGTGATCGAGTCTATTCTGACTCATAGCAACCCCTATTAGGTTTCCAAGGCTATAAATCTTTACAGAATAGATTACCCCATCTTTCCATGGAGCGGCTGGTGGGTGTAAAGCACTGATCTTTTGGTTAGCAACCAAATACCGTATCCACTATGCCACCAGAGAATATAATCAATGTCACTGAGTTTATACATGTGGAAATAGTTGAAATAATGTATAACTGTGTAAATTTCCCCAAAAAACCACCACTGTGAAAAGACAAGACAAAAAAAAAAAAAATTTGCCTGACTTTTGTAATCTACATGTGAGTCTGTTTTTTTCATCTTTGACTTTATTAGTGTTACTTTGACCCATGATCCTTTAGTTGTTTCCTAGAAACTGTGGTTTTGCTACTGTCAGTCCCTTCTTATTGCTTTAGCCATCTTCAGTAACTCATCCTCCCAAAGGTCTTCATATTCTTACATTGCTTCTGATTGTTCTACACCATGCTTTGTGTTGCCTTACCTATGCATAATCATTAAAATGCTGCTAGGCTCTTGGACTTGTGCTAAAGAATACAAAGGTGAATTAAACTTGATTGTTCTTCTCATGGAGATTTCTTCTGCCTGGACATGGCATTGCAAGCCTTCACAGAGGAAGGGACATTTGAGCTTGGTGTTGAAAAGGAAAAAGAGTTTTCTAGATAGAAACAAGAACAAGCATTGCTACAAACAAGAAATGCTTATATTCAAAAGAAGTCTGAATGTATTTCTGTCAATTCCTAGAAGTATCAAACTTGAGTTGAGGTATAACCATATATTTTTGATATATTAGAAAGTAGATTGATTTGCTCTCCAAGGAAAAGCAATATGAAAATATTTTCTAGCAATAAGTGTCTACTTTCCCAGAGTTTCACTAACTTGAATATTATCACCATGTTAATTTTGATCAAACTTTATAATTTTTTTTTTATTTTATTGTATAAGTTTACAGAGCAATTTCATCTTCCATGCAGTAGTTCACACACGCTTTGTCTCATGGCATTGACTATAATCTCCCACAGTGCAACACTTCTCCTTCCACTTCCTCCCTATAGCCACTTCTTCGCTGTGTCCTTCCCTTCCATGCACTCTTGCCCCACCCCCCCAGCTGTCTCCCTGTACATACAGCCCTTCTATCCTCCCATGATTAATCTCTGCAAGGAGTGTATCTACCTAATGTAAATGTTCAGCTCATATGCTTGTCTTTTGTTTGGCTGGAAGCCATAGAAGTGGGTTCAGTTCCAGACCTGAAGGGCAGCTAGGAGCCATAGTCTCAGGGGTTCTACCAGGCTCTCTATCAGACCAGCAAACTGCTTTTTTTTTTTTTTTAAGTGATTTTGAGTTTTGTTCCACATTGTTCTTCCACTCTATCCAGGATCTCCTACATAGATCCCTATCTGAGTGGTTGACAGTGGTAGCTGGGTACCATCTAGTTCTACTGGTCTCACAGTCACATAGGCTGAGGATCGCATGGTATGCCAGTTCCTTGGACTAATTGTTTCCATGAATCTTTGGTTTTCTTCATTCTTCTTTGCTCTAGACAAGGAGCCATCATTGCATCTAGATGGCTGCTTGCAAGCTTTTAAGATTCCAGTCACTAATTGTCAAAGTAGGATGTGGAACAAAGTTTTTGTGTAGCATTGCTTGATATCCTCTGTGACCATAGTCCTGAGCCCACAGGTCCAACTTCTTGCTTCCTCTGGGTAGCTGGCTGTGGCCAAGAAGTGATTACAACCTTGTCCCTTGTCAACTCTACTATATACCTAGAAATTCTTACACAACATACAGATACATTTTTAGAAATATTGTCTGCCAACCCTATACATGGTCATGGGTACACTCCCCTCTGCATAGACATACCTAATCGTTCAGCCTGTCTGTCTACCCATGTATCCACCTGTAGATCTATGTCAAACTTCATACTTTTTTTGTAATCAATTCTGACTTCAGTGTTTTGTGTCTTGGTAAAAAGGCATTCTTCACCTCACAATTATTATTATTTTTTAATTCTCTCAGTCTTTTTATATTTTTTCAGACTTTTTATAATTTTGATATTTTAATACATCTCTTCACTTACTTGGAAAATTTCTTACTGCTGGTTAAATTCAAACTAAACTTAGTGCCATCAAGTCGGATGCAACTCATAGCTACCCTTCCTTGGGTTTCCAAGGCAGTATCACTATGGAAGTAGAATGCTCAACCTTCTTTCTAAGGAGTGGCTGGTGGGTTTGAACTGCCAGCCTTCTGGTTAGCAGTCAAATGCCTTAGGCATATATATATTTAGAATCTAATAGTCTGTTACCTTACTACTATTTATTAGTCAATCAACCCCTCAGTGAGTTTGGCATGTTAGCCTTAGCCATCTAAAGTGCAACTATTGGTCTCTTCCTGTCGGAGCAAAGAAGAATGGAGAAAATCAAAGATCCAAGGAAACAGTTAGTCCAAAGGACTAATGACGACGTGAAACCCATCTTCCACAACCCTGAGACCACAAGAACTGGATGGTGCCTGGCTACCACTGCTGACTGCTATGAAAGAGATTATAACAAGAAGTCCCAGATAGAGTGGGAGAAAAATGTGGAACAAAACTGAAAATCATTAAAAAAAAAAAAAAAGACGACGATAACGACTAAGCTTACTGCCTGATAAAAACTGGTAGAACCCCTGAGACTATGGCTCTTAGACCTCCTTCAAGCCAGGAACTGAACTCACCCCCATGGCTCAACTTTCAGCCAAATGATAGGCCTATGAGGTGAACAGGGGAGCTCTGGCAGCATAGTGCCTAAGGCACTTGACTGCTAACCAGAAGGCTGGCGGTTCGAACCCACCAGCCACTCCTTGGAAGGAAGATGGGGCAATCTACTTCCATAGTGATACTGCCTGGGAAACCCAAGGAGGAGTCGCTATGAGTCGGGTCCGACTTCATGGCACATAACAACAACAGTATGCGGTGAACAGTAGTAACAAGAAGGTCTGCACTCATTTGACCAACCAACATTTTGAGACCAAAAGGGCAGCATTTGCCCAGGAATAAAACTTAGAAAGCAGGAAGGGATAAGAAAAAAGGATGAGGGGAAATGGTGAACACAGGGAGGAAGTGGGAAGAGTGCTATTACATTGTGGGAACTGCAATGAAAGTCACAAAACAAAATGTGTATATATTGTTGAATGGGAAACCAGTTTGTTCTGTACACTTTCACCCAAATAACATTTAAAAAAAAGTGTTACCCATCACATTAGTTGAACATGCATTGGTATGTTTCTGATTCCATTGCTAGATTCTTTTCTTCCAGGGTCAATCACTTAATAAATTATATAACCTCTTTAAGCTTGATCATAATAAAATTAATAATAATAAAATAGAATCATAATAATAAAATAGAAATAATACCTACTTCTGTGAAAAATATGATGTAATGAATATCAGTCACCACATGCTTTGGCCATTTTAGGTGCTCAATAAATGTTTGCTGCTTTTATTGTGGTTATTGTTATTATTTATGATTAGTATTACACTGCTAATATTATTAAGGAGCCCTGGTGACAAAAGAGTTAAGCTCATGACTGCTAACCCAGTGGTTGGTGGTTCCAAACCACCCAGTGGCTCTGCATGAGAAAGACCTGGTGATCTGTTCCCATGAAAGATTAACACAAAATTCTTTGTTATCAAGTGGATACCAACTCCTTGTGACCCTCATTGGGTTTCCAAGGCTGTAAATCTTCACAGAAGCGGACTGCCTAATTTTCCACAGAGCAGCTGGTAGGTTTGAACCACTAACCTTTTAGTTACCAGCCGAATTCCTTAAGCAGTACACCATAAAAGATTACAGCCTAGAAAACCCTATGAGGGAGGTTTTACTCAGTCATATGGGTGTCCCTGTGAGTCAGAATCGATTCCATAGTCCTTGACAAAAACGTTATTGTCCTTTTGCATATACAGTACTGAGTTGTCAATGAAAGCAAACATGGGTATATGGACAGAGAGATAGGTGAACAAACTAAACAATTAGGTATGTCTAAATGGGGAGTGTATCCAAGATCATATATAGGGTTGGCAGACAATGGGCCTATAAGTTCATGTGAATGATCAG
>NW_006921594.1:22211325-22224769 GCF_000298275.1 Orycteropus afer afer
ATGACATGAGACAAAGTATATGTGAACTGCTGTATGAAAAGTGAATTTACTCTGTAAATCTTCACCCAAATCAAAATAAAATTAAAGAAAAAAAAAAGTTATTGTCAGAATTACATTATTTTACTTTCTATGGCTCATGAAATTAATTCCTATCCAAGAGAGTAAAATACCCATCCAGTTCTTACTGTTTATTTTTCCAAAATATGAAAGCTTACTCATTTCTCTTGTAGATGAACTTGAAAGTCAGCTTAATTTCCCTCATCCCTGTTAAAGCAAAACAAACAAACAAAAACCACCCATTAACATTTTGACTGGGTTTCCATTTTAATGTATCAGTTAATGTGACAAGAATTAACCAAAAAGATGTAAAATTCTGAAGGATGGTGACTAATTTCCTGTCATTTGCTTAGTATTTGTCAGTTACCAGATTTGCAAAGCAGATTGCACATTAAAATGAGAGAAAACAAAATTGTTTTCAAGGTTAGGATAGAGCAATCAAATTAAGACCTTAATATCCTTTTAAAACTCAGAATGCAGGAGTCCATCTGTGGATGATATATTGATAATTGAGATTATTATTCCACTTCTGTGAAGTTAGGGAAGCATTGTATTCTAGCTGGTATGTCTTAGACACTGCGTTACATAGAGCAGTCCTTCACAAAGTGTGCTACATGGACCAGTGTTTGCCCCCAAGGTGTTGTCTATTTGCACAAGATAAATACAGAAATTAAAAGTAAGTGTTTAGATAGCTTTATAGCAATTAACAAGAAGCCCTAATGACACAGTGGTTCATCACTCAGCTGATGAAAAGGTTGATGGTTCCAAGCCACCAGTTGCTCTACGGGAGAAAGATGAAGCAGTCTGCTTCTGTACAGATTATAGCCTTAGAAACCCTATGGGCAGTTCAGTGTCCTGTAGGTTCACTCTGAGTTAGAATGGCAGTCTGCTTCTGTAAAGATTACAGCCTTGGAAACTCTATGGGCAGTTCTGTGTCCTGTAGTGTCACTGAGTCCGAATAGACTTGAAGGCAATGGATTTGTATCAACTGATGGTAAATTTTTATGTTAAATCTTAATAGTTACATAAAAAGTGGATTCATATCTTGTTATATCATTTTTATTCTCTTAGTATTGGTTTAGAAATAGATTGGAAACAAAAGATAAGAGACTGGTCCTTCATACAGATAACTTGAAAAGCACATAGTTGGGCTCACTTAGATTGTAAAGAAGAAAACCTTGCCTTCAATTGACTTCAACAGGCTTTCCCTTCACCATACCCTAGTATGCTTCTGCATATCGGCCACCTTGGTTCCTCTAATTTGTCACTGATTTTCATTTCTGTGTGTCTGTCCACCAGATTTGCCAGGTTGAGCATAAGAAAAGTTGTATCTGTTTACCTTTTTGTTCACAGACTGGGCGAGAGTGCCTTTTCTTAACACTGGATGGCCAAGATTTAGGAGTATTATATTTTTTAATTTTTCATTAATTTTATAGTAATAAATTTTTTTTTCAGTTTAATTTAGATTTTCAATTTTTAGTGTGGTTTTTTTTCTGTAGTTTTATTGAATGTATTTTCCTTTTCCTGTAATTTTGTGTTTTATTTGTTTATCTATTGCTGTTTTGATTGCCTATTTGCTTCTTTGCAAGTATGTAAGAATTAACACTTTGTCCATTGTTATAAATCTTCTCTCACATATTGCATATTGCCTTTAATCTCATGTAGAATATATATTTATTATTATTATTTTTTTTTTAATTCTTCCCCTATTATTTCTTCCATTGTATTTAGATTTAGGAATTTTCTTGCCACCAAAGATTTGGTGATATTCATGCTAGTTTTGCATTTCTTGGGATGATTTTGATGATTAGAACATGTTCCTTCTATTCAGTTGACATCTGATACTTTTACCCTGAGAATTCTTTTCCTGTTTTGTGCCTTAACATAAAATCAGCTCTTACCTTTCACCATCCTTAATGTGACAGAAGATAGTGATCAGCATCCATCAATCTTCTCTTCCACATCTTGGGCAGATTATTCTAAATTCTCGTAAAGTAGTGACAGCTGCAACATGTGCTGTCAGTACCTAAGTATAATATGCCAGGTGTTCCCTGACCATCACTAGGAAAAAAGGTCCTCTTTTTTGTGCATTTCATGTCACCTCAATTCCGAAAGCACAAGGTAATATGCATTGGAATTTACATTTTCTGAATCATCTTATTCACAGTTAAACTCACTGCCATCGAGACAATTCTGACTCATAGCGACCCCCTTTGGGTTTCCCAGATGGTAAATCTTTACAGAAGTAGATTGCCTGGTCTTCCTTCCACGGAATGGCTGGTGGGGTTGAACCGCCAACCTTCTGGTTAATGGTCAGATGCCTTAGGCACCAAGCCACCAGATCTCCTTTATTCACAGCTCCTTGTTAGTAATTTGAAAATATATTAACTTGACTATATCCAAGGACTTTTCCTTGCTACTCTCCAATTATTGGAGAAAAAAATTTCTTTTCTTTTTTATCATCAGTAAACTGCTTTACTAATCTGTAGCCATCCTCTGACTGAACTCTAGGTTTCTCTTCAGGATACCCTAGCCTTTCCTACCTTAGCTCACATTTATAAATGTTCTTAAATAATTGTGTTGTGCAAGAAACTTGCAAAGACTGAATGGCACGCTTCTTGAACATAGGGATCATTTTCACCATTGTGCACTTTTAAAATTTATCCTATCTTAGGCAGTGGCTACTTAATAATCGTTGATTTAGTAATTTATATGATTGAGTGGCTAATTTATTATGGAACTTTAAATAGTTTGCTTAATCTCTGTGCTTCTAGTTCTTTTTATACAAAGCAAAAGATTAGGATAAAGTAATTTCTAAAATGCCTTTCTGCTCATGCTTATTAACTGAAAGGTTATCTGTAGGCATCTGAGTATCATTTTGTTGTTATGTGCTGTCAAGTCAGACCTGACTCACAGCAACCCCTCCTTGGGTTTCCGAGGTGCTATCACTACAGAAGTAGATTGCCCAACCTTCCTTCTGAGGAGTGGCTGGCGGGTTTGAACTGCCATCCTTCTGGTTAGCAGTCAGGTACCTTAGGCACTATGCTACCAAAGCAAGTATCATTCTAGTGACATGAAAGGAAATATTCCAGTCAGTTTCCCCAGAGGGAAACAAACAAACAAACAAAATGCTATTTTACATTAAAGCAACTCTGGTGGCTTGGTGCCTAAGACATTTGACTGTTAACCAAAAAACTGGCAGTTCAAACCCACCAGCCACCCCTCGGAAGGAAGACTCTGCAATCTACTTCCATAGAGATACTGCCTCAAAAACCCAAGGAGGGGTCGCTATGAGTCAGAATTGACTCCATGGCAGTAAGTAGAGGTTTTTTCAATTTTATATTATGTGAAGAAGAGAGATTTTTGAATGCCACAGAGATAATACAATTTATAAATACTACTTCCAGAGTTTGTTATTTCTTTTCCTTAGACTTCTTTTTAGACAGTTTGAAGAGAATGTAATTTTATGAATCATACCAAAGGGCATCTGTCTTTTCTGTCAAATTTTATTGAAACTGAGTAAAGGTAACATAATGAACATTCATTTAAAAAATTTACTTAGATAAATGAAAAGTGATTTTCTAAAATAGATACAGCAAATTACATTTGAAGTAGTTTAATAAATAAAAATGGCCAAATTTAGAAATTCTTCATATATAGGTTAATTATTCCTGAAACTGAATAATTTTTACAAATTATGTAAATAGTGCCAAGAATCACTTGTAACTATGTTATGTTAGGATTTACTAAGGATATTGTTCACATGTTACTTGTATGCCTGCATTTCTCTTATTACTTATTGAATAATATATAAAAGAACTCAACAAAAGATTTCAAAGGACTGCTTGAGAACACAAAGTTAAGTATTATAATGAAATGTGCAACTCTGGAGTTAAAAAATCTAAAGAGAACACCCTCACCATTTCTGATGGTGACAGAAGTGAATCCTTGAGTTGCAACATTGAAGGATTCTACAGGCAAAATATTGAACAACGTAGAAATTTTCAAAAGAAGGTGGAAGGAATACACATAACTATACCAAAAAGAATTGGTTGATACTCACCCATTTCAGGAGGTAGCATATGATCAAGAACCAGTGGGACTGAAGGAAGAAGTCGAAGCTGCACTGAAGGCATTGGCATAAAACAAGGCTCCAGGAATTGATGGAATACCAATTTTGAGATGTTTCAACAAATGGATCCAGTGCTGGAAGCCCTCACTTATCTATACCAAGAAATTTGGAGGACAACTACTTGGCCAGATGGCTAGAAGAGATCCATGTTGTGCCAATTCCAAAGATAGGTGATCCAACAGAATGCAAAAAATTATCAAACAATATCATTAATATCACACTCAAGTAAAATTTTGCTGAAGATAATTAAAAAATGGTTGTAGTAGTGCATTGACAGAGAACTGCCAGAAGTTACCTTTAGAAGAGGATGTGTAATGAGGGATATCATTGCTGATGTGATGAATCTTGACTGAAAGCAGAGAATAGCAGAGAGAGATTTACTTTTGTTTTATTCACTATGCAAGAGCATTTAACTGTGTAAATCATAACAAATTATTGATAATATTGCAAAGAATGGGAATTCCAGAACACTTAACCTTGCTCATGTAAAACCTGAACATGGTCCAAGAGGCAGTTGTTCAGACAGAACAAGGGGATACTACATTGTTCAAAATCAGGAAAAGCATACATCAGGGTTGTGTCCTTTCACCATATTATTCAGTCAGTATGCTGAGCAAATAATCTGAGAAGCTAGACTGTGTAAAGAAGAACGTGGCATCAAGATTGGAGGAAGATTCATTAACATCCTGTGATATTCAGATGACACAACCTTTCTTACCAAAACCAAGGAGGACTTGAAGAAGCACTTACTGATGGAGATCAATAAAATATACAGTCAGGATCGTTTACACCTCAGCAAAAAGAATATGGTAATCCTCACAATTGGACCAATAACAAATATGATAAATGGAGAAAATATGAAAGTTATAAAGGATTTCATATTACTTTTATCATCAGTCATCATCAATGAAAGCTACAGTCCACAAACCAGTGTGTTATTGCATTGGGAAAATTTGCTGTAAAAGACAACTGTAAAGTGTTGAAAAGCAAAGATGTCACTTTGAGATCTAAGATATGCCCTATCCAGTCCATAGTATCTTCATTTACCTCATATGCATGGGAAAGCTGGACAGTGAATAAGGAAGAGCTAAGAATTGATGTATTTGAATTACAGTGTTTGCAAAGAATACTGAATATACCATGGACTGCCAAAGACCAAACAGTTCTGCCTTGGAAGAAGTACAGCCAGAATGCACCTGAGCAGCAGTATTGGCAAGATGTCATTTTATGTTCTTTGAACATGTTATCAGAAGGAACCAATCCTTGGCAAAGGACATCATGCTTGGTAAAGTAGAGGTCCCATCAGAAAAAGAGAAAGACCTTCAATGAGATGGATTTTCACTGTGGCTGTAACAGTGGACTCAAACATAGTAACAATTATGAGGAAGATGCAGGACCAGTTAATATTTTGTTCTGTTGTATGGAGGCTTTCATTAATTGGCAGAAAAATTAATTTATATATCAGCTGGTACACTCTGTCAACCTGTGTCACCAAATGTACATCTTATTATAATGTGTGTCATCACTTTAAATGCATCCTCTACTGTACTTTGGGAAAAGGCTCTTTAGAGAAATTGGGCATTTCCTCGCTCCTCCAAGTTCACATAAAGCTGTATGTCTCAGGCTTAGAAAAGTATCTGTGAGGAGGGTAACATCTTATTTCCCCTATTTTTGATTGACTATATTATAATTTCCTGGAGAGTAAAGTTGTGTTATCCAATAGAGTAGCCATTATCCATCTATGGCTATTGAGTACTTAAAATGTATCTGGTCTGAATTGAGATGTGTTGTATATATAAAATACACACCAGATTTTTAAAGCTAATGCATATGAAAAGAATTGAAATATCCCATTTATTTTAATACTGATTACATGTTAAGATAATTTTTAATATATAGGTAAAGTATTAGAATTATTTTTACCTTGTTTTCTTTTACTTTTTTAATGTGGTTGTTAAATTTAGAATTTCATATAAGGTTCTCATAATTGGCTCACGTTGCATTTCTGTGAGATAGTGATGGCCTGGAGCTGTTGATTACCTCTATATGTGAATAACTATAAATATTTATAGCCTCAAAACATAAGCAAAATTGAAATAACTTTATGTACCAAAAGAAAGAAAACTCAATGCCATCAAGTCAATTCAGAATCAAGAGAGACCTCCATGGGGTTTCCAAGGCCATAAATCTTTACAGAAGCAGACTGCCTCATCTTTCTCCCACAGAACAGCCGGTGGGTTCCAGCTGCCAACCTTTCGGTCAGCAACCCAATGCTTTAAACACAGTGCCACCAGAGCTTAACTTTATGTATAAAAAACCAGAACCACATTTACTGCCATCAAGCTGATTCTGACTCATAGTGACCCCCATTGGGTTTCCAAGGTGGTAAATCTTTGCAGAAGTAGATTGCCCAGTCTTCCTTCCATGGAACAGCTGGTGGGTTTGAACCACCAACCTATGGTTAGCAGTCACGTGTGTTAGGCAGTACACCACCAGAGCACCTTTAACTTTATGTATAAACTCACTGCCATTGAGTCGATTGCAACTCATAGTGACCCCTCTTTGGGTTTCCAAGGCAGTATCTCTATGGAAGTAGATTACCCCGTCTTCCTTCCTAGGAGTGGCTGGTGGGTTTGAACCACCAGCCTTCTAGTTAGCAGTCAAGTACCCTAGGCATTATACCACCAGAGCTCCTAACTTTGTGTAGAGCACTCTTTAATAACTTTATGAATAGCACTCTTTAATTAAAAAAAAAAAAAAATGTATAATGTTTTCTTTATACATCACTAGCACCTTTAATTGAAAGCTGATTTTATTTTGTTTCCTCTGCCTAGATTAGCAAATACCTGGTCCTAGTCCTGGCCCAGGAGCCCTAATGGTTCAATAGTTAAACACTTGGCTGCTAACCAAAAGGTTGGTGGTTTGAACCCACCTAGCAACTCAGTGTGAGAAGGATCTGGCAATCTCCTGTGAAGATTACAGCCCAGAAAACTCTATGGAGCAGTTCTGCTCTGTCAAGTGGGATTGCCAGTAGTTGAAATTGACTCCATGGCACAACACAACAACCCCTGGCTGGATGATACTCATTTATGCACACTTTAAGGTCTCGAGAATATCCCTGACTGTGTGACCCTGTTCTTCCTTACTCCTCATTGATTTTTCCCTTCTCTCATTTCTAAAGGGTATCTAACAATTAGGTTATATTTTTAAATAAGCTCTAAAAGTGGTATGATCAGATTTTTGGAGGGAGTGGGGGCAAGAGATAGGCTCTTCTTTTGTTTTCTCAAAAATGATCTTAGTACACAATATGCTATTGACAAATAATTGGTTAATAAGCCCTCTTCATGAGCTGGAAATGTAAGTAAGCACTCTTTGACAGCTTCCTACTGCCATGCTAGATATTCCTAAAACCATAAAACATAGACTTAAGATTTAAAGTTATGCTCTTTTGATTAAACCAGTTTTAAAGTGGTGCTTGAGAAAGAAAAGTTCATAGCACTTTAATTAAAAAAAAGGAAATACATTACTGTATTTGGTTTTTTATCTGTAATGCCCCCTTTTGTGTTTGGTTTTAATGATCTTTGTCCAGGATGATGCCCGCCAACTCTTTGTGCTTGCTGGGGCTGCTGAAGAGGGCTTTATGACTGCAGAACTTGCTGGAGTTATAAAGAGATTGTGGAAAGATAGTGGTGTCCAAGCCTGTTTCAACAGATCCCGAGAGTACCAACTAAATGATTCTGCAGCATAGTAAGTAATCATTCCTTCAGAACTAAACTATCATGAGTAATTACTTGCAAGTCAAATATACCTCCAAGTCAATTTTATTGCAGACTTGGCTGGCACATTCTTGTGCAACTCAGGATATTCAGGATGACAATATTTAAAGTTTCTGTCTTTGCGTGTGTATGTTTGTAGATAGCAGTGTTCTATTTTCTTGGTGTTCAGAAGTGTCTCAAAGGACTCGGGGTTATGCAATTCTAATTGAAACATGCGGAATGGGACTCTTTTCCAGTATATTTCCAAGAAAGTAATTGGAGCTTCCCAAAGTTTACTCTGGACTTGGGTCTATGGGTATTTTGCCTGGGGCCAGACAAATGGGGGTAGAACTGACTTGAGGATCCTTTTACTCTGCTAATAATGATGCCTGAGACAAGTTAGTGACCCCTTGAATAGAGAGGTTTTTTGAAGGAGTGTGTGGTGATCCCAAAATTGTTCTGAGTAAATTGTACTGAGTAAAATAGCTGTCTACTTGAAAAGTGTCCATTTCAGTTTCCCCATTACATCAGATGCTATATTATAGATCCCTCAGCAGTTTTTTGGAAAAAAAAATCCACCTTGGTTTTCTAGGTTGTGACCCCAGAAAATTTGTAAAGTAAGTTGTAATAAAACTTTTTCTGTTTAATGATTTACGTAGAATTTAAAAAATCAAGTATTTATTACCATGATTTGGCACATACACTCAAAACTGTCAAATATGATATGTGTAATAGATCTTTAAAAATATGTACTAAGTAAGGTACTTGTTTTACTTTCCTACATAGTTCCTTTTTCTGGATAGCTATTGCCTCTTCGGGGCCCAAGTGAATGTTAGGTGGAAGATGCCAGATACTGGAAAGTGTAGATCAATGCGCACATGGTGCCACATGAAAAAGTAAACAAGTGGCTCCTAGGACCTGATTATCTTGTAGCATCTCATTCGTTGCACTTCCAAGTGCACACTATGTCCTATGTGAATGATTTACTATAGTGAATCATATGTATTACAAGCCACAGCAGTCTTTTTTATAAACCTGTAGTTCTTAATCTGTATTTTAATGTTTTGCAAGTGTATCAACCATATGTATCATTGCATACATAGATGTATATGTGTCTGTAACTTATAAATAATATTGAATATGTAGCCTATCTCTGCAACTGATTTAATCCCTTCTACAGGAGAATATTCATTGACCCAGTGAATTGGTTCCTGCTTCCCTATTTTGTGTACTCATAACACAGTATAGTTTTCCTTTTATAACAGTTGGGTTTATATTTATTTTGATGTTCTTTTATTTTGAGATTATTTAATTCTATTTTGACACTGTTACTGCACTGTAAATTCAGTAAGGTCTGTTTTTTCCTAACATTGTATCATTGTTACTTGACATACAGCAGTCGCATAGTATGTACTCATTTAATAAATGAATGAATAAACTACTACACAGAGGCTAAAAAATAAATTAGAAGATTTATTTACAGCAAATGCATAACTCACAGACTATATATTTGCTTTGACACAACTAGCACCTGCAGAAGAATCCAAATGGGAATCTTTATTAAGTGAGATTGTTGTGTACTGAACCCAGCAAGGAAGCTATATCAATAAGTCGTGTTAATGCTGTTCTAAGGAGCACTAGTAGTGCAGTCATTGACTGCGTGGTTGCTAACTGAAAGGTTGGCTGTTCAAACTCACCAAAGGCTCTATGGGAAAAAAGGCCTGGTGATGTGCTTCCATAAAGATTGTAGTCAAGAAACCCTGTGGTGCAGATCTGCTTTGTCCTATTGGGTGCCTGTGAGTCAGGATTGACTCAGTTGTGCCAAACAACAACAATTAGAACTATATAAGTCTCTAGGAAAAAAAGTGTATCTGTGAGTAATCAATACATTTTAAACAAGAGTAACTCGTTGTTTTAAAGAGTAATAAAAGCTGCATAACCTATTTTTTGTTTGTTTATTAAATCAGATTTACTTACAGTGAGGTATAAAATTATGTATGTGGAATTAAAAACAGATGAAGTACTAGTCTATTATTGGCAGTGCAGAAAGTTCAAAAACAGTAAGATTCTTTAGATGTAATAAATAAAATGTAGCATAAGCTATCATCTATATATTCTGTTTTGACACCACATACCTGTTTAAAATGTTTCTTGTTGCCAATTCACTGTTTATAATTTTGTTGTTAAGTAAGTCAACATTTGGATAGTTATCCAACTCTAAGTCCCCAAAGTAAAATATTTATTAAGGTTTTGTTTGCAAGACTGTGTTCTAAATGCTATGGCTATTTAGAGTTTTAGAGGATAATACAAATTTAAAGCTGCAGTTCTTTCTGGCTCTCTGTAGCTAGATTTATTTTCTAAATTATCTTTCACCATGCTGCTGTAGTATTACAGAACACTGCAGTCATGCTCCTTATATCCAGTTAACCTTAGGACTGAGTCTAGACTTCTCAGTTAAGGTTATACACAGCCAGATGGTCACCTTATTCTCCAAGAAACAAGACTTGACTTTCTGCCTCCATACTGCTTCTCTTGACTGGGACAGTAGCCTCTTCTCTCTCCATCCCAAACTTCAGGTGTTATTTACATCCCTGACAACCCACTCAGGCCCACACTAATCTCTTTATACTTAGACTTTCTATGACTCTATTGACTCTACCTGGTATTTTGACATGAAATAATACTCTCTAATGTTGCATGGTATGAAACTACTATATTTTTTATATCACAGAGTATTTGGCATTATTGACAGAGTCTGATAAGTAACTAAAATCAATGAGAAGTAAAATATTGAGTAGCTGGGCGTATATAGTGTTTTCCTGTACAGTATTTAATACAGGACTAATTGAAAAGGACCATCATCTATTCTGCCTTTGGCTGGAGTTTCCCTCACTACATGCTTAAAAATTAAAAGACTTTTTAATCCTCACTCAAAAGAGGAAATTTTGGAGCATAAACAGAGCTACAACAAAAGAGTATAATAAAGAGTTTTAGGAACTAAACTCTTGAAGACAATTTTAAATGCAGAAAATAATGTACAATTAGTTTGGATATTTTTTAAATCACTGCTATTATTACCAAAAGACCTACAGATCACTGTCTCTAAGAAACAAAGCAGACAACATGGGAAGTACTAATAGAGTATTTTTTCTTTTGAGTATTTTAAGATATAAGTTTAAATAGGTTGTATTACATCATCACACGTAAATTTTTAAACTTACTGCAATTCAGAATATTGCACGCATCAAGGTGTATTTTGGTCTTTGTTTTAGATGATCATTATTGGTATTTTAACTACTAGCATGCTTTTGTTGTTGTTTATTTTTACAGCTATTTGAATGACTTGGACAGAATAGCACAACCAAATTATATTCCAACTCAACAAGATGTTCTCCGAACTAGAGTGAAAACCACAGGGATTGTTGAAACCCATTTTACTTTCAAAGATCTTCATTTTAAGTGAGTAGCTTCAAAATATATGATTTATAAATTTAAATATAAAGCACATTGCTTTAGAAACTAGAAACAAAGGTTTAATAATGAAAGTTTAAAAAATGTTTACAGTTGGAAAATTATGAAAGTATTTTCTCAGAAGATTGGACAAAAGAATAGCATGGTGAAAGAGGACAAAAAGAAACATTCTTAAGAAGAATACTTGAACTTTTATTTAAGAAAAAATAGCCATTCAAGTTCCTTTTGCCTATATTTTTCACGGTGACTTAAACAACAACAAAAAAAGTTCTTGGCTTTTATTTCTGAACAGAAACTACTATTGTAATGTATTTTGGGAAATACTCATTTTTCATTTTTAGGTAAAAAGAGATAAAGTTGTACTAATAGAATATATATGCTTTTACGAACACATTAAGAAGAGGGATATCATTTAATATTCTATGAAAATGTTAATTCATTGTAAAACCAGTGTTTGCCCACAACATGTTTGTTTCATGACAAGAAATGTTTGTTTCACTTAAAGTGTGCAGAATATTCACCTACTGAGTCTGAGCAAAAATGGTGAATTGTATTTTTAGAAATGGGAAGCACCTTAGAGTTCGTTTTATCCAGCCCACTCATTTTAAAATGAACCAGTCTCATTATAAATATTGAAGTTCAGTTAAATACTACATTCAGAACTGCCTTTCACTTTTTCAATAACTAAAAATTTTCAAGGTATGAGAAAAAGTTCTGGGCTTAAATGCAAAATGTATTTATCTGTTGAGCCCTGCTGGTCAGTTACTTGATTTCATCTGTTTTCCCCTAGCAGATCTTCTGTTACCTGATTTCAAACCTTATGACTTTCTTCTACTAAATAATCTACTTACTAATTACACTAAGCATACTACCCTGTTCTTTGTCAGCTCTCTTCACCTTATTCTGTTGTTAAAACAATAACAATGAAATCATGGAAAAAGAGGGTATATATCCCATGTAATGATATATACATGAGTAGAGTGATTTACATCATGAGATATTCTATGGAAATAAAACTTGTTTGTTTTCATAGAAATCTCAGGCCACTGGATCTTAAAAAATACTAATTTAAGAAAAAATTTTGCAGATGTTTCCCTTTTTATCTTGGTTAGTATTATTTGGTTAAGAATATTGAAGCTAAATAAAGCAGCTGGCAGAAGTTACTTTTTAAAAACCACCAGTTTCCCTTAATTCAAATTAAATGTAGCATTTCATAGGTACCAGTTGTCTGCCCAGCATAAGGGACAGTGCCTAATATATAACTGTGATAGGATCAGATCATTCAGATTGTGTTAAAGCTCACATATTCCCTAGACTAAATACATATTTGTAATATCCTTGGAAACAATTTTTTTGTAACCCAACAAGGTTGAAATTGATTTTTAGATAGGTTACAACTGCAAGCATGTGAGTCAATCAAATGCCATTTTATACTTGGAAAGCTTTATAATGTTGACTCCAATTGACAAAACTCCAGTTGTCAGTGTAGAAAATTGTGTTAGAAAAGATATTTGTGATGTTTTTATTTTGTAAACACTTTAATAATTTTTATACTCTGTTTGTCTGTTGTAAAATTTTTAATACTGTGAGGGATTACATAAATCTCTAGGTTTCAGATTATGTCTAGTTGAAGTTTTTGGTTTCTTTATAGAATTTAAAAATTTCACAAGACTGTGTACGTTTGTCTTGAACTTTTAACCTACCACTCCAACCCCACAACACTAAAAAGGTAGAATGAAATGTATATATGTGAGGAAAGAGTAAAACAGCTGCAAACATTGATACATTTGAAGTTTATCAAAATTTTTTCTTCATTTTGTCTGCAAATGGAGTATCTCGTATTGATATTAGAATTATCTTTTCTCTGTTACTTTGAATGAAACTTTTATGATTTAAGATAACCATTTTACATAAAGCTTTAATCTGCACTGTGGATTAGCATCTTTGCTAATACTAGTGCTTTGAAACTGTAATGATATAAAATGATATAAAAACAAAATATCTCACAGCATCTTTTTTTTTTTTTTTT
>NW_006921594.1:22227436-22241969 GCF_000298275.1 Orycteropus afer afer
CCTGGTATGAACCCCACTTGGTCATGATGAATGATTTTCTTGATATGCTGTTGGAGTCACAGCATCTTTTAAAAAAACATTACCTGGTCGAAGATAAAAAACATTGATGAGGTCAACTCATAAGGAAGCTTCCTGAGGCCAGTGGAGAAGCCTTGTTACATATATGTAGCTATACCTCTGATTCTTTAAGTATTTTAAGTATGATGCATTTGTTACTGTCATTTGTCACTAATATTCCCCACATTCAGTGATTCATGTAATTGAATTTTCCAGAGAGCTAACATTAAACTTCAGATATTTTCATGGCAGCTTCTCCCATCCTAAACCCCTCCAAATAAACCAAACAATGAATGAAAAGAACATTGTCCTGCTTTCTTCAGGATGTGGATTACGGTTTATCTGACCGTGTAACTTTGCCCTTTAATACATGGTATAGCTTTGCATCTGCTTTAAATTTTTTCTGTGTTCACTCTTTTTCAAGCAATTATTTTTTTACTACTATTTATCTTAAGGAGCTCTGTTGGTGAAATGATTAAGGTATTTGGCTACTAATCAGAATGTCCACAGTTTGAACCCACTAGCCACTCCACAGGCAAAAGATGAGGCAGTCTGCTTCCGTAAAGATTTACAGCCTTGGAAACCTTATGAGGCAGTTCTGCTCTGTCCTATTGGGTTGCTATGACTCGGAATCAACTTGATGGCAGCGGATTTTGTTTTTATTATCTTATTAAAATCATTCAGTCATTTAGTCTGCTTACAGCTTTTTAAATATTAAATGACCAAACCCAAGACTGTGGTTTTAAGTAATAGGAGATTTGGTGATTATTGTTATATTTATCCTAAAACTATGAAATGATTATGATTATTAAAAAGTTCATTGTCAGAGTGAAGCTTTAATGCTTTCATTCTTTGTTTGTTTCTTTTGTTTATTTAATCCAGTATACCTTATTTTTTTGCTTGTTTGTTTGCATTCCTTTTTCAGAGACCATGTCTTAAAGCAAACTTAAATTATTGTTGTATTCAGATAATGTCTCATTCTAACCTATGTATTTGGAGAAGAAATGCACGGAGTTGGGATAAGAAGTAGGAATTTGAGACATCGGTTCCATTGTTGAGTCAAATGGGCAACCCAGTTAAGATTCTTAACACAGAGTGTTACAGTCTTGCCCTTTGCCAGTTTTAAAGTTACAATGAGCTATTGACTATAAAGGAAACTTCATAAAGATGCGAGCTCTATAAATGGTAGGAAATGCTGATGGTGAACGTTATTTATCTGGTACTTGAGGCAAATGTAACTATGTAAAATTCTCTTTTAATTTTGGCTAGATTTTCTTCCAAACCATACATTTCATTTCCAGCCTAGATTTCTCAAGGTTATCATTTCAACATCAAGCAAGTCCTCTAGTACTTCAGTAAAGTTGTCTCACCATGATCATTCCAGGAAGTCCATTTATAGTGCTCTATTTGTTCTCCTTGAGTGAGGTAGAATTTCATGTGATGTATTCAGTTACTATTTTCTCTTGCTGACTTAAAGATAAACATAGGTTTGTCAGGAACTTCAGATAAACATTTTCTTTATTTGAGGTTTGAATCCTGTTAAATTACTATCATTGCTAACTTACGGTTTCAGCTTTGTTCTTTTTATATATTAAATGAGCCTCAGATGGATGAGGACATAAACCTACTTAGAATAATTCTACTTGGAAGCTAAGCATATTCAGTATTTTGTAGTTCTATGTGTTTTAATTCTTTGTATGAATTTTAACTGCTGACATTAAAGTATGAGTTTCACTTTTTTTTTGTATGATTGTTACTAACAAATTGAGACTGAGGCAATATTAAAATTAGTGTTTTAGTTATTTTCTTCATCTAGCTCTCTCTCAATTCTAATAAACTGTTCAGCACAGTGTAATTATTTGTAAGACCCATTCTCAGCTATTTTTGCCCCTTGGTTTATGGATTCAACCAGCCGCATCAGCATCATGCACCCGATGGATTCCAACACACACTGAAGTATGAGAACCCCTGAATTACACTAAGCGTTTTTTGTTTATGACCAATGTATGATCAACCCTCATTCACTTTAGTTCATAAATTAAATAAATAAATATAAGGCATTTCTTCTCTAGTTGAATTACTTGATTATCAAGCTGAAGTTCCTTCATATTTGACAATATAACTGATAGATCTTGATTTTCAACAAAGCAAAGATAATCTATTTTGCTTGAAAGTACATTTAAAAATTCTGTAGGCATATTTCATTCATTTAGTTAATAAATTTTTACTAAATACTTACTGTGTATCTAGTGTTGGAAGTGAAATAAAAGAAAACCAGTTGCTATTGAATCTTTTCCAACTCGTGGTGATCCCCTGTATGCAGAGTAGAACTGGGCTCCAGAGGGTTTTCAAAACTGACCTTTCAGAAGCAGATCACAGGTTTTACTTCCAAGGTGATTCTGCAAAGGTGCCAGAGAGGCAGGGAGGCTGCGTCTTCTGACCTCCTCTAACCCCACAAGAGGAAGACAGAATCCCCATCAGTAGCCCAAGGTCTATCCCTGCGAGGTCAGACATGCCACCTCCCTACAGCCCTTTCACCAACCGTTCCTCTTACTTGGTACTACACTTAACAGAAATACTCCAGGTGGATAACTTTAACAGTCAGGAGCTACTCAGTTGCTCATGGCAAATTCCACCATGGAGTTTTCAAAGACTTATGGCTGGAAAATCCATATTAGGTAATTTACTCCACTGCAATAGGTTTAGTTAGTAGCCAAACATGGAATCATTTGTTCCACACAAAGACTCATAAAGTGGGCAAAAGGGACAAAGTCTTTACATCCTTGGGATGGGAAGAGGGTGGGAAAGAGGAGACAAAATAAACAAATACTTAATATGTCAGTCAATAGTAAGTGCTATGGAGAAAAATTAAAGCAGGATAGGAAGGAAATTGAGAGATGGGTTGTTACATTGAGTGGTCCAGGTAATGTGTGACATTGCAGCAGAGAAGTATCTAAAATATATGATCTTTCAGTTAAAGTTATTTTCAAATTGTGGTTATAAGCTATGGAACAAATGAATAATCATCCTATTTTTTTTCTTGTGTCTTGATTGATCTTTATTTTACCAGCTACCTTTTTTTATCTTCTTACCCATTTTGATTTATTATACAGTGGTATAATCATTTTGTTACATAGCATACTTGAACTATAATGAACACTTTACTAGTTTAGTCAATAGAATTAAAGCTGCTTAAACGATGATAAAGGCAATATTATTTGATGTACTCAGATTTGGTTTATAGGCCAGTACTTCTCTGTAGGGAAAATTCTTTTTGCTTGAGAATTAAATAGGGACTATTTTAATTAGTGCATTCATTGTCTAGATAAATGGAGCCTTTAAAAATGGGCCAGTTTACATAGGGTTTCAGTTATATAACTGGTTATTTCTAGATTACATAATGTAATCTGTGCAAATTTCAACTTTGGCTTAACTTTATAAGCTCTTGTAAGAAAAAGAGACAATATTTATACAATCTTGATTGTGTTTCTACCTTGTTCATTAACCTACAGTGGTCCCATATTGTAAATTGTCTGAAAATAGCTTTCACCCTCAATTTCAGGGGTTTTTAGTAGAGCCACCCATTTCATATTTCAACTCTCCTTTTCTCTAGCTTTATTTTTTGATTTGCAAACCATTTTGTCCCTTGTCTGAATTTGACTTACTTGCCCTGGGTTTTCTCACCTGAAGTGGCTTCTCCTTTATGTCAATGTCCTGGTCATTGCCTCTGATTGAAAACAACGTCTTGTAGTGGAAAGAGGGGGCCATGTCCTCTGCCACTAATGTTCTGTGACCGGCAAATTGCATGTGCTCTATTATCTCTGCATTCCTCCATTGCTAAATGTGACTTCTTAGTGTTTACACATAGTTTGCAGTCCATTCATTTGTAATTATTTTCATGTTCTCTCCAAAAAAAAAAAAAAAAAAAGCAGGCTTTTTTTCCTCATTGTGAAACAGATTTCTGACATTGTTTTTCTCCCCTTTCTCCTTTCTTCCCATCCCACGTTCTCCCAGCTCTTTGGAGCTATTTTGTTGACATTACAGACATCTCAGAGCTTTTGAACACATTTAATCTGATGTCAACTCATTGTTTTTCCTCTTACAGAATGTTTGATGTGGGAGGACAGAGATCTGAGCGGAAGAAGTGGATTCATTGCTTTGAAGGAGTGACTGCGATTATCTTCTGTGTAGCACTTAGTGACTATGACCTGGTTCTAGCTGAAGATGAGGAAATGGCAAGTAGAACCACTTTTACAGATTTAGCGTGAAATACAAAGAACTAGAGACGTTGCCAAGAGTTTGAAGTTCAGCCCTTCCTCTAAGTTTTCTGTTTCTATACTAAAAGGAAAGTAGACTGATGAATCACAGTTGGGTCCTGAGGAAAAGGAAAAGATTGACAGCTGGTCTCACCCTAGCCCGATATACATACCTCTGCCTTTCCTGTAGCTGGTATCCGTGATTGAAGGAAAAGAAAATTAGTTCTATAATACTCCCAGGCTCACTTTTCATAACTTGTTACTTCTGTCAGAGCTTGGTCATCTCTGATGTGTGTTATGCTTTGCTGCTGCCATGAAATTTTCAGATGTGTTTAAATGTGTCATGAGTCTGAAGGAAATATTTTTAAATAGTAACTTAAAATTTTGTCATTTAAAATTAATTGTAATACAAATTGGACAAAAAAGGAGGAAGAAATGTCAGTTTAATATTTTTTAAGGCAGTAATACTGCAAAAGGTTCAGATCAGCACCATCACTCATTTCCCTCGTTTTGGCACTGCAGAGTACAGCAGTGCTCTCAGAAACCACAGAGACTTGAAGGGCAGGGCGCAGGAATTGGGTGTCTCCTTTCCTGATACACCATTATGTTGAGAGTGTTGGGGCTAATTGAATTCCAACTTGTTCTATCTATTAATGTTTAATATTCATTACTTATTTTTTTAGTACAAGTTTAGATAAACTCCATAACAATCATGTATCTTTTCCAGTGTCCACACTGAGCACCCCTTGATTGTAAATCTATGTAGCAGGATATCCCAGGCACCACACATACCATGTGGTAGGCACCAGGCAGGTACTGGTTGAATGCAAAAAGGGTTAATGATGGTTAGTTAGACACTCATTTCCCCTGAAAGCAAAATATGCTCATTTTCAAATGGCAGAAATGTATTTTTGTGATATTTATTTTTCAACTTACTAAACTCCATTTCATTAGGACACTCTATTATTTTTAAAATGTAATATTTGTCACAATCTTTGCTGTTAGTGACAAACTGGTTGTATTTTTTTTTTCTATTACAGAATCGAATGCATGAAAGCATGAAGCTGTTTGACAGCATATGTAACAACAAGTGGTTTACAGATACATCTATTATACTTTTCCTAAACAAGAAGGATCTCTTTGAAGAAAAAATCAAAAAGAGCCCTCTTACTATATGCTATCCAGAATATGCAGGTATTTACATCCTATAGAAAACTCGTGAAATCATGTATTTATAAGTGAAAATTCCCTTAAGGCAAGATTTTATTCATTGATTTCTAACTTGTGGCTTAGTAATTCATACCTTTAAGGGAAATTATCAAACTTTATTCAAGCACATTATGAAAAGTTTTTACCAGTAGTTCCTTGAGTTGTGAATGAAATTGCTGAAAATAACATACTCATTTTATGAAAAAGGTGTTAGATAATTTTTATCAATGACATGTCAGGAGCTGTGTAATGCACAATAAATGAGACATCTACTCACCTTCTAAACTAACAGATAGACTACACACAAAGTGCTATATATACTATTAGGTCCTGTGATAGGTCCTAATCTTATGAGTCCTCGCATAGGACCTAGTAGTATAGCGCTTTCTGTGTATTACAAAGTTATACTTCCATTCAAAATAATTTCACACAGTTGCTTATTCTTTAAACTTTTCTTCATTTTGAAAGTCATCATATCTTATTAAGAAACATTTTCAGTGCTTATTAGGAATAAAATTATAAATTTATTTATAATTTTACTATAGTTTTCTGTCCAAAATTGAAGCTATCCAAAGACAAGGTGGCTCAATTTTGACCTTATTGAGACTACATTTCAGTTTATTTTTATCCTTTGTATTGTGAAGTGGCCATTTTGTACTAATTAGTATCACCGGAGTCCCCAAATGAATCCATAAATATTATATGCCTGTAGGGATTTCAGAGTAACCAAAAATATATTGTTAGCTCTCTCCCTGCTAGTTGTACAATGTGATCAAGAACTTTTACATATATTCACAGAATCCCTGATCTCAGAATCTTTGCACAAAAAAGATAGTAGTACATAACCTTTCACATCTCCACTGTTAAAATTTAAAATCTCCATTGCATGCCCTAAGTAGTGATCAGGTGCCTCTTACTTCAACCTCACCTCTGAGTTCCAGGGGCTGTTGCTTCCTATAAAAGAACCCTATGGAGCCTCTAAACTGCTCCCTTGGTTTATCTTCTCCCTTTCTGTCTGTTCTTGTTTCCTTCTCCTTTTCATTTTATCTGTGTGTTGTCATTTCATTAGGTTCTGTCTTCTACTGTCATGTAATCAGTCTTTCAGCACTCTCTATTTCATGGTCCTATTTAGGCCACTGTGTTATATATCACTTGCAAGTAAACTTTCCCTGAATATAATTAAAAAATGATTGCAACAGTGTATCGACAGGAAACTTCCAGAAATTCAAAAAGGATTCAGAAGAAGACATGGAATGAGGGATAGCATTGCTGATGTCAGCTAGATCTTGGCTGAAAGAAGAGAATACCAGAAAAATGTTACCTTTGTTTTATTGACTGTGATAGTTAAGTTTGTGTGTCAACTTGGCTAGGCCTGGTTGAGTGGCTGGGCAGCTGGATGTAGTTATTCCCCATGGCGAGACCGGTAATTAACTCCATAGTGGAATGTATTGGAGCAGCTGAGTAATTGCTTTAAGGATGTGGTCTGCTTCCCTTATATAAGAAGCAGCTTTGTGAATAGTCTCTAGCTTATGGCACGCTTGAACTCTGCATGTAGTTGTGTTGTTGTTCAGTAGCCTGCCCTGCTCTGCCAACCTTGGAACTTTCAGTAGACTTGAATCAGTGGCCTGCCATATTGTTTTAGCTGGTCTGCAATTGATGAGCACTTAGGTTGTTTCATAAGGTAGTAGTGCTGCTGTTTAAATTCTTGTGTGTGTCTTCTGGTGAACATAAGCACACAGCTCTATCAGGTGTACACCTAGAAGCTGAAATGCTTGGTTACAGAGTATGCATGTGATTAGCTTTGGATTGTGCCAAACTATTTCTGGAGTGTTTGTAGTCAGAGAAAGTCTTTAATGAGTAACCACATGACTAGGACTGTGTCATTCACATATTTAACCTCCTAGTACTAACCTTTATACAATTTTTGAATAAAGCAAAATGAATATGAAATACTAACATGTTTGCAAAAAAAAAAAAAACCAAAAAATTTTGGTTAGCTTTCAGCCAGCATTTATTGACTAGGTACTGGGCTAGAACTGAATTAGCATGCCACTGCAGGAACTATGGGTAGTTTAGTGTTGAGATGTGGAGGACTGAGGATAAGGGGAAACATAAGGGATCTGACATATGGAGATTTAGGCAGGAACAAAAATTGTGGAGAACATTGAATGCCATGTAAAAGGAGATTATTTTTTATTTTAGGGTAACTTACAGTCATCAAAGGGTAATTAACATTTGGTGTTTTTCATGTAGAAGAAACAATTTCTCTAGTTCCAGAAGGGAAAATGCAAATACAGAGTCTACATATTTTACATATATGACACTTCCATCAGTATTTTAAGGTCCATATTTCTTAGCAGTATACTCGTTTTAACTTCACATCTTCACATTGTTTCTTTTCCTTTTTCCCACCTCAGGATCAAACACATATGAAGAGGCCGCTGCATATATTCAGTGCCAGTTTGAAGACCTCAATAAAAGAAAGGACACAAAGGAAATATACACCCACTTCACATGTGCCACAGATACTAAGAATGTGCAGTTTGTTTTTGATGCTGTAACAGATGTCATCATAAAAAATAATCTAAAAGATTGTGGCCTCTTCTAAGTTGTGCAGTCAATGGTGAAATGCATTTTTCAAACCAAATGAGTACTTAACATGTGGATCTCTCTAGACTAGAGTCTTGCAGCAACACAGAATGTAGTATACAGCAAATGCCTCTGGGACCTGACCAAAGTTGTTCTGTTTTTTTTTTATTTTTTATTTTTTTTAACTGAAACTAACAGAAGAACCTTTCTTAAATGTGAAAGATGGTCCTGCAGTGTGAAACTGAAGGACAGTGTTCAAGCTGGGCTCTAGTGTATTGATGATTTCTGCGAAAGTGTAAATATGCAAATGTATGTATACATGTATTTATAAGTTTAGTTTTGCACATTATTTTAGGTTTTAAGAACGACAGCTCAAGATTCTAGTGTGAATGGCTTTGGAAATAACAGAAATACTGAGTAACTTGTACTGAATGACAGATTATTGCCATATTTGCCAGTTTTAAACAGCTTTATTTATGTCCATGTCCTCTAAATTTTTAAGTATAGAAATCAATATTAGGAAACGTTATGGGACTTTATCTTGATTATATGTATACTTGTAATCATAAAAATGTTATTTGTACAAACATTGCACACACTATTTTAATAACATGACTTATTCTTTACAGTTAATGTGTTTTACTGAGATGTTCCTAAGAAGATGAATATACCTGCCTTTGGATCAATTATTTAAACATGGTTACATTACATTTTTGTTTTATTTTAAGACTGCACGCTGCTTCAGTTCTACCTTGGATTTGTTCGGAAAACTAAAAGTTCAGATTTTTCAGAATATACTCTGTTAGACTTATTGTATACTCTTAATTTTTATTCAGTTGATTTATTTTCACTTTGAATATTAGTATTTGGATGATATCCATGCATTGCCTTAAAGGCGATGCCCAGATTAATTTTTATACTCTTTCAATAACTATGTTTTTATTTAAAACACAGTTTAGGTGGATGTTGAGAGTTTTTTGTGGGCTAAAAAAAAAAAAAAAGTCAGCATAATGAATTTTGAGACATTCATTTGTGTATTTCCTTTGGGAAATCCCTTGTACCTGGCTTACATGATAGTCCTTTGTTTTGAAGATAGCAAGAAAGATTTTTGAATAACCTTCTGATTAATGCAAGCTTGAAATTCATATATGTCACTAGTTTCAAGTTTAATTATCATACTGTGCTCAGATCACTTTCTTCACTTATAGATTATTCAAATGTCCTCCACATGCTTGAGTCTGTAGTATTTCATTTGAATATGAGCTATTATTTCTGAGGAATGAAATGGGCAGTTATACTTAGAAAATGAGTAGTATTTATTAAAGTCAGTGATTATATGTATGCTCAAATAAGTGTTACATATTAGCTAGATAATGAACTTTGATAGAATCATTTTTCTTTTGATTGTTCATAATGTCTCTCTGAACTTGTTTTGGCAAAACTAGCAGCATTTCCTACCCCACCCCACACACCCACCCACCCTTTTTTTTTTTAATTCAGTTTGGAAAAGTTAGTCTTTCAGTAAGCTTCACTAGAAAGTAGTTTATAAATTAAATTATGTACTGTCGTTTTGTAATTGTTGAAGTATGTATGTATGTGTGTTGGGGGAGGGAGTTGTAACCATAAACTACAGTTATATCTGTTGCATTTGGGGGATTCATTTTTTCTTTGCTATAATGTAAAGAAATTCAAAGTTATCGAAATTCCTTAAATGTGTTGAAATTCTTTATGTGCCTTTCATGAATGATTTGTTTTTCATTGATTTTACTGATGGAGGACCTGTAACGTCCACATTGTGAAGCTGTGTATGAAACAACTACATTATGAATAAATTTGAATCATAAGAAATATGGTTTAAAAATCCACAAAGAAGCACATATTTGTGACCATCTTTGATGAATTCCTGAACTTTATTCTGTGCAATTGTGTTACTAATAAATCCTAATAAATTTAAATTTTTAAAATTTTACAAACCTATTGGCTAAAGATATGTGTTGCGTTGGGAGTTGAATGTCAACCTGTCATATATCTATTTTCTTCTTTCTCCATACTTTTATCTTTTTATAGTTTCCTCTACTTGAGAAGCTTGAGTTTTCCCCAACCCTAAGTTTTCTTGACATATGATGTCACATTTGGAACTTCCTGCTTGACATTCTCTTCTGAGAATTCATTGCTTACTTCAGCTTAGTATGGCCACTGCCGAATTCACCATCATTCTCCCTTTACGCCAGTTCTTACCCCAGACTTTGCCATTTTAGCTGCTATCATAAGGTCCCTAGGTAGTGCACACTATTTCTGCTGATCACAGAAGAAAAGACCTGGCATTCTGCTGCCGTTGCGATTCCCCTTGCCGTCAAGTTGTTTCTGACTCGGAGTAGATATGACTCATAGAGTAGATCTGGCCCATAGGGTTTCTGAGGCTGTGATCTTTACAGAAGCAGACTGCCACATCTTTCTGTGGAGCAGCTGGTTGATTGGAACTGCCAGCCTTTCCGTTATCGGCTGAGCACTTTAACCGCTGTGCCAGCAGGGCTTCCTCTCCATTAAGATTACTGCCAGGAAAACCCTATGGAACAGTTATACTCTGTAACACACAGGGTCACCGTGAGTAAGAATCAACGGCAATTAACAAATCGTCATTCATTTCATCCCTCATGTAGCAAACTTCTTAGCCATCTTCAACTCTGCCTCATCTCCATCTCTACCAAACCGCCATTTGCTGTGTGACAGGTCTGCTTTTTCAGTCGACACACATTTTTGTTTTGTTTTCCATTAGCTCTGTCATCTCCTAAACTTTGGTGTTTGCCTAAGTCACCCTAGAAATTGCTTGTTGATTACACTCCCCACCTGTCATTTGTTCTTCTACTCATTCAGGTTATTTTAGTAGAGAACTGTGGGTGCGTTGCCTTTTGTGCATTGACTTTCATTGGCTCTGACATAAATAAAATTAAATATAACTCAGCCTCAGGTGCAAGTCTCTTCATCATGTGGCCCCACCCCACTGCTGCCCTACCCTGTATCCAAATAGCGCTCTGTGCATGGCCTGGGCTTTCCTCCAAGCATTGTACCACATGCAGTAAGTACATGGGATGTACTTAGTGCCTAGAAAGAACATGGGAAGTGCTGATTTGTGTTGGCTAATGCTGGGTTTTTTGGTTTTTTTTTTTCTTTTTAATTAGCACTTTCTTAACTTTGATTAGTTTTTTGTTCTTTAGTCTGCCCTTTTGTGAAATCCATGATCTGGTTGCCAATCACATTCTCACCTCATTGATCATAGGCTTAGGCCTTACCAGTTGTAGTCCATGATCAGTGGACAAGTGGCCCAGACTGAGCCAATCATAGTCCCAGTTCCCATTCCTAAAGTCCCTAAAGCTCTAACAGTTTATGAAATTTTTTACCCCAGTAGCCTTCAAAAAAATCTGTTTTATGCTTGAGCTAACTTAAATAGGTTCAAATCTTTACTGAAAAAGTGCTAACGAAAATCATATGTTCTTACTGGATGCCCCTGATAACAGATTTTTTAAAAAATTTCAAAAACATAAATTAACTTGGAGATTGGAAGATTTTAAACCTATGACTTCCAACTTCATTCTTATTGTTCATTCCAAAGAATGCTACTTGCTTCCATCAAGCTATCTATAAAATCCGCCCTTAGTTTTTAAGATCCAGTTGGAATGTGTAAGAAGTCTTGCTGTCCCTGCCCTGTCCTTCCAAGAGTCTCTGAATCATGATTCTTTCATGAGTAAAACAACCCATGACCCAAACTATGTTATCATCTTAACATTCATTAGATTAGAAGCTATTTACTCATTAGATTAGAAGCTACTTAAGTGGACCATCGGTTTCATACTTTTTTATATATTGTATGCAGAATCATTCCCAGTACCTTGTGTAAATAAATCCGTTTAATTGATGTAGTCAACATTACAGATGTTAGCACTGTCATTGTGTAGTGTGCTGTCTTAGTCAGTAGAAAGCAGTGAAGAGCTCTGGGACCCAGTCTGGATTCAAATCTCTTCTTAATTGCGTAACCTTGGGTGAATTATTTCATCTTTCTCTGCCTCCTTTTTATCGTGAAAAATGGGGATTAAATAATTAGACCATTAGTGGTAATGGTTGTCAGTATTAAATAACATTATAATACTAAGCACTTAGGAGTGAGTCTGACATGAAAGCATTATTAGGTTATAAAGAATACGTAATTTTAAGGTGCTTTTAATATCATAAGGGTATGACATTATGGTCACACTGTGATTAAGGTATTGGGCTACTAATCAAAAGGTCAGTGGCCACCAGCCGCTCTGCAGGAGAAAAATGAGGTTCTTCAATAAAGATCTATAGCCTTGGAAAACCTATGGGGCTTGCTATGAGTCAGAATTGACTCAATGGCAGTGGGTTTGGTTTTTCAGGTTTTAAAATCATAATCTGCGCTTAACAAATAGTTGCTGATAGTTTTGAAATGCTGCAAAACAATAATCTCATAATTTGTAGGTATTTATTTCACATTGATAATTGATTTTGGGAAAAATACAAATGTGACTATGCGGCTCTTTAACATTGGTGTTATTTTCATCATACAAAAATCCTGGAGATTTATGTTATTTTCAAGTTTAGAAAATTTTCTTTTGTAGTTGCTTTTCAAAGCCCTGTCCTAACAGCTAAAATGCATTTATGTCAAGTTTTATGTTTCACAGTTCCACTGGCCTGTTTCCCGGGCATTCTCCCATAACCAATAACTGCTTCATTGGTGCCTGTTGTGATTTCTGTTATTTACTTGGATTTTTGAGTTACTTTAAAAGTTATGAAACACATTTCATCAAGTAAAAAGCAGCCAAATAGGCAGGAATCTGTTGCAGCCATCCAGGCCAGCTCAGAAGAGGCCTGACTGGGGCAGCCCTGCCATGTCATAAATCTGGAATTTCACGTGTAAGAGCAAATATTTCCAGCTTTGATTTAGTGCTCATCTTCCTGATTCTTCGTACCAAGAAACTCGTGCAAAGGATAGTTCTTCAAATTAAGAATGCTTGGTAATCTATTACAAAGAAAACAAAGATGTGAAGGTCTTCTCATACAGAGAAGAGCAATCAAGGCAGAGATGGGCTGCTATTTCAGCAGGTGGTAAAATGCCATTTTTAATAAATGAAGTTGAGGTTTCTTCCCGAATATCGCAGCATCTCACCTAGAAGAAAGTACTTGGGATAGGATTTTGATAGCTTAATACTCAAAGTCTCTACGTGTTTAACCTGATATTTTACGAACACTAAGGTTAGACTGTCTAACAGCCAGTCATCATATGTGGCTATAGAACACTTGGAATGAAGCTAATTAAGTGTAAAATGCATATGGGAATTCAAAGACTTATATTAAAAAATAATGGACCTGTTGAAGTGACACAATTTTGGATGTATGGTGGGTTTGAACCACCAGCCTTCTGGTTAGCAGTCAAATGCCTTAGGCACTATGCCACCAGAACTAAGTAATTATTAGTGATAATTTTATTTGATACATTATCAATTATTACTATTCATAATTATTTAGAGTTACACCTATTTTTACATCTTTTATGCAGCTACTGCAAAATTTAAAGTTATTCACATGGTTTGTAATGTTTGGCACTGTAGTACAGCATGGAACACTTCTTTATTTTCTTTCAAAAGAGATATATTTGCATTCTATGGAAACTTATTCCCAAGTTTTAGAAAAGCAGAAGTAGTGCATAATAAACAAGATTTGAATGTGAAACATCTGGGTCTTCGTGCCTTGGGTAAGTCACTGCCTTAGTGACTCTGGAAAGTAGTGGGTTCTGTGAAGGGACTGAACCATTTTGGTTCTAAAATGCTTGGGTCTGATTCATAACGTGGCCTCTTTTGAGGAGGGAAAGGGAACCTATCTCATTTCCACTTCAATTGTGTCAGCTGTAATAGACGAGTCCACATTTTGAAATTCATACTCTACAACTGGGTTTTGAAATTAGCAGTATCATTATTTTTAGTTCAAATACATGGAGTAGGAGTAGTCCTTTCAGAGTACCAGGAAACTACTAAGCCCTGGTTTACAAACCTATCTTTTCAGAGTTCTTTAGCCAAATCACAACAGCAGAGGTTTTTTTATTTTTTTTTAAATGTTATTGTGTTGTGTTTTGCAATATGTTAATTTCCTCAGTAAAATTTCTTTCTTCCTCCACATCTCCCACAGGACTGGGCTGAGTACAGTCACACATTAAAAAAGTTTCCGAACCTAGAGTAGCTCCCTGGAGCTGTGGAAGAGAACAAGAATTTTATATTCTACAGGACTCTGGTAGCATAGTGCCTAAGGCACTTGCCTGCTAACCAGACGGCTGGCGGTTCAAACCCACCAGCCACTCCTCGGAAGGAAGATGGGGCAATCTACTTCCGTAGTGATACTGCCTTGGAAACCCAAGG
>NW_006921594.1:22242069-22295290 GCF_000298275.1 Orycteropus afer afer
CCCACCAGCCACTCCTCGGAAGGAAGATGGGGCAATCTACTTCCGTAGTGATACTGCCTTGGAAACCCAAGGAGGGGTCGCTATGAGTCGGGGCCAACTTGACGGCACACAGCAACAGCAACACAGGACTTAAATGAGGATAGGTTATTAACTATTCCAAGTTCTTGGTTGCATATGCTTTTTATTTTGTTTGTTTGTTAAAGAACACTAAAATGGGTTTGTTCTGTAAGTTTCAATAGAATCACATCTGCTAATACATGTAATTGAAGCTTATTAGATTGTCAAATGTCACTCAGGATTTGAGTTCATTCACTTAATGGGATCAGTGTGAGAAAGGTTATTATATACGTGTGCATATTGTAGCTGCACTCCTTAAAGTGGACATATATGGTTTATGATATGTATCTGTGGCAATTTTCTTCTTGGCACTATGTACATGAAATAAAATGTAACTCTTTTGAAATATCTTAAAAAGTTTCATTTGGAATTGTCAAACACATGTTTTAGAAAAATATCTAGATTTTTTTTCTTTAAAATATTGGAAAAGGCTAAATGATTCAAATGGATCTGAATTGCTCTAACATATGAAGAAAGAAAAATGAAAGATTTTATGTTAACTTCATTTAATTAAATATTACTCTATTAGTTTCCAAAATAGCATGAAATTGATGGCTAAAAAAGAACAAAAATGTGTTTTATCACAGTTTTGGAGGTGAGGATTCTGAATTCACAGTATTGGCTGGGCCATGATCTCTCTCCCTCTCTTCCCCCTCTGATAGAAGATCCTGTCTTGTCTCTTCCAGTTTCTGGTGGCTCCAAAACTAAACCAAACTCACTGCCATCAAGTTGGATCTGACTCATAGCGACCCCTCCTTGGGTTTCCAAGACAGTATCGCTATGGAAGTAAATTGTCCAACCTTCCTTCCGAGGGCATGGCTATAACCCCTCAGTGTGTCTGTGTTTCTTTTTTATAAGGGTGTCACACATTGGATAAGAACTCACTTTACTCCTACAGTAGGACTTCTTGTTAACTGGTAACATCTTTAAAGACCCTATTTCCATATAAGATCACATTTATAGGTATGGGGATTAGGACATCAACATATCTTTTTCAAGGATACAATTCAATCCATAACAATTATGTATGCAATAGGAGCTCTGGAGGCATAGTGCCTAACCAGAAGCCTGGCGGTTCAAATCCCACCAGCCAATCCTTGGCAGGAAGATTAGGCAATCTATTTCCATAGTGATCCTGTCTTGGAAACCCAAGGAGGGGTTGCTAGAAGTCGGATCTGACTCAAAGGCAGTGAGTTTTGTTTGTAGAGGCATTGAAATTCAGTTAAGTTTATATTCATGTTATTTTATATCAAGGAATCTACTATTTAAAAAAATATCAAATCATGCTCCTACTTGTAACAACTCCTACCTCCATTCAGGAGATTCTATCTACTTCTTCCCCTCCTATCACTAAATTAGTAGAATACATTTACCAGAAATGTATGGTGGTTCATTTAGAAGCAGAGCTTTACATGGGAAAGAAGCAGCATTAATCCTGCTACCTAATTTCTTAGAGTTCAACTTTGCCTTTCAGGCCTGTGATTTTCCTTGGCCTAAGTGTATGGATAATAAAATGATAGTTATGCTGTTTACTAAGTAGCAGAAGACTGCACTAGGCTGACAATTCAAGCCCAGGGCTGTTTTCCTTCATGATTTGTTTAAAATTTGGCAAAAGAATTCATTTAAGAAGCCATATAAATGCTACATCTTTTCTAATTAAATGTTCTTTCTGTGAACCATGTTGAACACTTTGGTGGAAATACCCTTTTCTGTTCAGTTATTGAGAAGAACAATTGAGAAATACTTGATCTGTTAAGGAAAATCGATCTCTCAGCTTCACTTATATATACTGTAGTTATGCTCTAAAAAAAGAAAAAAAAAAGCTGCTGAAATATGCATATATTCTTTTCAATAACTTATTTCCCCCATGTCAATTCTATAACTTTAATTTAGCTGTCCATAGACCAGGGACACTGTGTGTGGATTACTTTTATTTGTTTTAATTTGCCACAGTTTGGGATAGAACATAAATATTATATCAACATTGCTTATGTGTCTTTTTTCCATTAACATAATGTTTATATTTAGGGTTGTGCTAGCATGTTGAGTAAGGCATTTGGCTGCTAACCAGAAGGTCAGTGGTTCAAACCCGCCAACTGCTCCATGAGAAGAAGATGAGGCAATCTACTTCTGTAAAGATTTACAGCCTTGGAAACCCAGTGGGGTTGCTATGAGTCAGAATCAACTTGATGGCAGTGGGCTTAGTTTTTTTTTTTTTTTTTTTTTTTTTTTTTATTGGACAGTTATCCTTTAGTTTTTAAATAGCTACTTAGCACCTTCTCTGTGAAAGGTCCTATTTGTGGAGCCAAAACAGGATAATGATGAAGAGGCCAGGTGGTCTAAAACTGAATTGCAGCCCTGCCACTTCCTATTGTGTGACTTTAACCTCTCCATGTCTCATTAATTTCTCTATTTAATGAGGATAATAGTAGTGTCATCCTTCTATAATTATTTCAAGGAGAAAATGAGTTGTTGAATGTAAAGTCTTTAAAACCATGTGTCCAGGACATAGTGTGACAGATGTTTTAGCTATTTTAATGGTCATAATAGTATGATGATGATGATGAATATATTACAGAGAACAGAAATAAAAAGGAAAAATTCTTCAGAGAAAAAAGATAGAGGAGACTAGCATGTAAGCAACAAATTGTAATTCAAGGCAAAATGAAATGGACACTAAAATGAAGATATAAACAGGGTGACCATCTGTATCATCATAATCCTGGTTTATCCCTGTTGTCCATCATAATTATAACTTCATCCTTTTGACTCTCAGAATTAACCTGTGGTCACTGTGAATAAAAGCAATCGGGTATGAGAGGCTAGAGGATCGACTTAAGGCCCCATGGAGGAAAAGATTTTCTGAACTAAACCATAGAAGGAACAAGGATAGGAGGGAAAGTCATTTCTCTGCCCCTTGCCAAGCTTTTCCTGGAAGGGCACTGTAAGGGTAAAGGCTGGGTTTCCCTTGAATTTTCAGTAGACCAGTGTGGTAGTTAAGGTTGTGTGTTAACTTGGCTGGGCCTGGTTGAGTGGCTGGGCAGCCAGTGGTAGTTATTCCCATGATGATGCTGGTAATCAACTCCATGGTGGGATCTACCACAAGCAGCTGAGTAGCTGCTGTAGGGATGTGGTCTGCTTCCCATGTATAAGAAGCAGCTTTGGGAATGGTCTGTAGCCTTTTGGCACACTTGAACTCTGCATGTAGCCAAGTCGTTCAACAGCCTGCCATGCCCTGCCAATCTTGGAACTTCATCTGGACAAGAATTAGGGGCCTGCCATATTGTTTGGTCACATTGGGACTGTGCCTTTTTACTTGTCAACCTTGGGCTTGTCAGCCTTAGCAGCCAGCAGCTGTCTGAGTGAAGAAAAGCCTCCAGCTTCAATGGGCTGGGAGCAGGAGGCAGAGCTGAAGCCCAAGTTTGAGGGTCTTCCCCCCAGCCCCTAGAGCCTGGCACTTTGAACTCAGACTTAAAGCCTCCAAAATTGTAAGAGAATAAACTCTTGGCATGTTCAAGACATTCCATTTGTGGTATTTTCTGTTAGAGCAGCACAGAGGTAACCGAAACAAGCAGCAAAAAAGAAAAATCACCAATGAGACTGTGTTTGTTTCCTATTGTTCCTGTATCAAATTATCACAAACTTAATGGCTTAAAGCAACACAAAGTTAATGCCTTACGACTTCTGGAGATCAAGAGTCTGAAAAGGTCCAGAGAACCGGGTTCCATCTGGAGGCTTTAGGTAGGGGCGAATGACCCAATAAGGCTATTGGGCAATCTGACACTGGCTTTCAGAGCAATTCTGTTTCCTTGCTTTCTAGCCACTAGGGACTGCCTGTCATCCTTGCCTGATGGGCCCTTCCTTAGTTTTCAAAGCCAGCAGAATATTTTCTCTCCTCTCTGAACACTGCTCTGTCTTTATATATATTCTGAACTCCTTGCCTTCCTCTTTTAAGAAGTATTGTAATTTCATTGGGCCTATCTGGATCATCCAAAGTAATCACCCCATTTTAAGATCCTTAATTTAAGCACATCTGCAAAGTCTCTTTGACCATGTGAAGTAACATATTCACAGGTTCTAGGGATTAGTACATGGACATCTTTGGGGGCCCATTACTCAGCCTACCACAGTGACTCATTTCTTTCACTGCTCTGTTAAGAGCACGTAGTGAAAACTGTGGGAACTGCAACTCGATGGGACTACCTTGTTTTTCTGGATATCACAAGTTTTCTGCCTTTATAGGGTACAGTCACCACTTTGCTATTGTTCTTTATTTACTGGACAATAGTTGTGTTTTCCTTCTCTGACAGATTTCTTCCTTACATGGCTCCCAGCTTTTAAAGGTTTTACAGTAGTACTTAGAGCCAAATACTATTCTATTAAAGATGAAGGGTTCAAAATCTAAATAGTCTCGGGCATATGGTTAAATTGTTGTTGTTGTTGTTGTTATGTGCCGTCGAGTCAGCCCCGACTCATAGCGACCCCTTCTTGGGTTTCCGAGGCAGTATCACTACGGAAGTAGGATTGCCCAACCTTCCTTAGCTAACTGTATTTCTAAAGCCAGAGTCAAGAACTCATTGAGAAAACAAGACTCCAAACTTCAAAGTGATTTTTAGATACATGTTTAAACTAGGAGAATACCACTGCAGGAAATTGTCATTATGAGAATATTTGGTACTAGAAAAAGACTCTAAAGCAAATCCTCTTAAAATAGGGCAAAGAAATCTATAGTATATAATGATAAAGAAGATTGAATGGGAGTTTCCTCAGCAAAAGAAACTTAAAATTCTCAAAATGAGTATGTTACCTTTAACAAAATGTGGGTTTAATTTCAATAGTGTTGTAATTTGTTGACGAAAGTAAAATAAATTGACTCTTTGGAGATAATATTTTTCAAAATAATGTGATAGAGTATGATCCCGTTCATATATGTCTTTCGTGGCATGATCATAAAAAATTATTCCTGAAAGTATTTTGGAGCGCTTACCAATTTTCTCAACTACCTCTCTTAATTGTGAACCCTTGAAGACTTTTTGTCATCATTCTTATATGTATTTTTCTTTATTTGTTAATAGTTCCAATTTTCAAAATCATCATTTCTTAGTTTTATGAGCTTTGATTAGTTTTTCTCCAATATTATTTTCATCCATCCATCCATTACATAACATGTGTGTGTGTGTGTATATATATGTATATATTGTTGTTGTTGTTGTTATGTGCCATCCAGTCAGACCCAACTCATAGCGACCCCTCCTTGGGTTTCCGAGGCAGTATCACTATGGAAGTAGGATTGCCCAACCTTCCTTCCGAGGAATGGCTGGTAGGTTTGAACCGCCAGCCTTCTGGTTAGCAGTCAAGTGCCTTAGGCACTATGCTACCAGAGCTCCTAAGTTGTTAGGCGCCATCAAGTTGGCTCCGGCTCATAGTGACCGTATATGTACGATGAAACCAAACACTGCCCAGTCCTGTGCCAGCCTCACAATCCTTACCACACCTGAGCCCATCGTTGTAGCCACCATGTCAATCCATCTCATTGAAGGCCTTCCCCTTTTTCGTTGACCCTCCACTTTACCAAGCATGCTATGGTCCCTTCTGACAACATGACTGAAATAGATCAGATGAAGTCTGACCATTCTTGCTTCCAAGGAGCATTCTGGCTGCACTTCTTCCAGGACAGATTTGTTAGTTCTTTTGGCAGTCTATGATACTTTTAGAATTCTTCACCAACACCACAACTCAATAGCATCGACTTTTCTTCGGTCTTGTTTGTTCATTGTCCAGCTCTCATGCTTATGAGGTGACTGAAAATACCATGGCTTGGGTTAGGTGCACCTTAGTCTTCAAAGAGATATGTTTGCTCTTCAGCATTTTAAAGAGGTCCTTTGTAGAAGGTTTGTTTGGTGCAATACATCATTTGATATCTTGGCTACTGCTTCCATTAGTGTTGATTGTGGAACCAAGTAATATGAAATCTTTAATAATTTCAATCTTTTCTCCATTTAGTGTGATGCTGTTTATTGGTCCAGTTGTGAAGATTTTTGTTTTCTTTATGTTGAGATGTAATCCATAATTCAGACTGTAGTCTTCAGTCTTTATCAGTAAGTGCTTCAAGTCATCTTCACTTTCAGTAAGCAAAGTTGTGTCATCTGCATATCACAGGTTGTTAATGAGTCTTCATCTAACCCTAATGCCCATGGTCTTCTTCATGTAGTCCAGCTTCTTGGAGTATTTGTTCATCATACAAATTGAATAAGTATGGTGAAAGGATACAACCCTGACTCACTCCCTTCCTGATTTTAAACAATGCAGTATCCCCTTGTTCTGTTTGAATGACAGCATCCTGGTCTATGTACAGCTTACTCATGAGCACATTTAAGTGTTCTGGAGTTTCCATTTTTCTCCATGTTATCCATAATATTTTATGATCCACACAATTGAATGTTTTTGTATAGTCAATAAAACACAAGTAAACATCTTTCTTGTATTTTTGCTTTCAGCCAAGATCTGTCTGATACCAGCTATGATATCCCTCATTCCATGTCCTCTTCTGAATCCAGCTTGCATTTCTAAAGGTTCTGTATCAATATACTGCTGCAACCATTTTTGAATTATCTTCAGCAAGATTTTACTTACATGTGATATTTATGATATTGTTTGATAATTTTCACATTCTGTGGGATCACCTTTCTTTGGAATGGGTACAAATGTAGATATTTTCCAGTCAGTTGGCCAGGTAGCTCTCTTCCAAATTTCTTGGCATAGACAAGTGAGTAGCTCCAGCATGGGATCCGTTTGTTGTAACATCTCAATGGGTATTCAGTGAATTCATGGAGCCTTCTTCTTTGCCAGTATCTTCAGTGCAGCTTGGACTTCTTCCTTCAGTACCATTGGTTCTTGATCATATGTTACCTCCTGAAATGAATGAACATCAACTAATTCTTTTTGGTACAGTGACTGGGTGTATTCCTTCCATCTTCTTTTGATATTTCCTACATCATTCAATATTTTGACCATAGAATCTTTCAATATTGCAACTTGAGGTTTGAAGTTTTTCTTCAGTTCTTTCATCTTGAGAAATGCCAACTGTGTTCTTCCCTTTTGGTTTTCTAACTCCAGGTCTTTACACATTTCATTATAATAATTAACTCTGTCTTCTCGAGCTACTCTTTGAAATCTTCTGTTCAGCTCTTTTATCTTGTCATTTCTTGTATTTGTTTAGCTGCTCTCTGTTCAAGGGCAAGTTTCAGAGTCTCTTCTGACATCCATTTGGTCTTTTCTTCCTTTCCTATCTTTTTGATGATGTTTTCGTCATGGATGATGTTCTTGATGTCATCCCATAATTCCTCTGGTTTTCAGTCATTGTTGTTCAATGCATCAAATCTGTTTTTTAGATGGTCTCTTAATTTTGGAGGGATATAATCAAGATCATATTTTGGGTCTTGTGGACTTGCTTTAATTGTCTTCAACTTTAACTTGAACTTGCATATGAGCAAGTGATGGTCTTTTCCACAGTCAGCTCCTGGCCTTGTTTTGGCTGAAGATATTGAATTTCTCCATTGCCTCTTTCCACAAACGTAGTCAATCTGATTCCTGTATACTCCATCTGGCGAAGTCTATGTGTATAGACATCATTTGTGTTGTTGAAAAACATATTTTCAATAAATAATTTTTGCTCTTGTAAAATTCTATCTTGAAATCTCTGTGCTATATCTATCACCATGGCCATATTTTCCAACTACTGGTGGTCCTTCTTTTTTTTTCTAACTTTTGCATTCCACTCACCAGTGATAATCAACACATCTTGATTGTATGTTTGATCAATTTTAGACTGTAGAAGTTGGTAAAAATCTTCAATTTCCTCATCTTTGGCTTTAGTGGTTGGTGCTTAAATTCGAATAATAGTAGTATTAACTGGTCTTCCTTGTAGGCATATGGATATTTTCCTATCACTGACAGCATTACACTTCAGGATAGATCTTAAAACATTGTTTGTGATGAAGAATGCCACTCCATTCCTCTTCAATTTGTCATTCCCAGCATAGTAGATTATATGGCTGTCTGATTCAAAGTGGTGAAAACTAGTCCATTACAGCTCACTAATTCCTAGGATATCAATCTTTATGCATTCCATTTTATTTTTGACAACTTCCAGTTTTCCTAGATTCATACTTTGTACATTCCCTGTTCTGATTATTAATGGATGTTTTCAGTGGTTTCTTCCCATTTTGAGTCATGCCACATCAGCAAATGGAGGACCTGAAAGCTTTACTCCATCCACATCATTAAGGTTTACTCCACTATGAGAAGGCAGTTCTTCCCGTCTTATTCTGAGTGATTTCCAACCTGAGGGGCTCATCTTCCAGCACTGCATTGGACAATGTTTCAGGGCTATTCAGAAAGTTTTCATAATATATCAGGCAGTGTTTCACTGCTATTCATAAGGTTTTCACTGGCAAATTCTTTGAGAAGTGATTGGCCCCCTCATTCTTCCAAGTCTGTCTTAGTCTGGAAGCTCAACTGAAACCTGTCCACCATGGGTGACCCTGCTGGTATTTGAAATATTCATGGCATGGCCTGCAGCTTCACAGCAACACACAAGCTACCACAGTATGTGTATATATATATATATATATATATATATATATATATATATATTCAGTATATATTTGTATTTTCACATTTTAGTTGATTTAAGTCACATTTGCATAGAGCATCAGGTCATACAATACAAATGCAGTGTTTAAGAGACTGGATAGGCTCAGATGTTGTTGTCATGGGTGGAACTATGTGCTCCTAGTGCCTAAGGCATTTGACTGCTAACCAGAAAGCTGGTGGTTCAAACCCACTAGCCTCTCCTCAGAAAGAAGACTGGACAATGTACTTCCATACAGATACCATCTTGGAAACCCAAGGAGGGATCACTATGAGTCAGAATAGACTCAATGGTAGTGAATTTGGTTTGTTTTTTTGTATGCTTTTGGTAATGAATTTTCCAGCCTACTCAAATACCTATAGAAACACAATGACTATATTTAGAACATTTTTTAGAAGTACTTTTTTTTTTTTGCCTTCTCCCATTCCCATCTCTGTTCTATTGCTTTCAGCTTTAAGAATTTGGGAAGCAGAGAATGAATTAAAAAAAAAAAAAAAAAGTGGGGGGATTAGGTGAAGCAAGGAAAAGAAGAGCAGGAAAAAATTTGAGTAGGAATGTTCAACAAATTTTGAGTAGATTGGTAAACAAAGGGCTATGCAGGACCATTAGTCACCTAGAGACAAGATACTTGAAGGTCAAACTGCTGGAGAAGATGTGGGTGGTCACTATCCACAGAAAGACTCTTAGAGGAAGCTGGCTCAGTGTTTAATTATACAGTCAAAATTGTCTGCAGTTGTTTTCAGAGGATAGCTAGCTAGGGGTTGCTATTTTGGTCTCTTCTATCCCAAAAAAAAAAAAAAAAAAAATGCCTGGGATTTTTATGCAAATGATCTTCCTTCTTTAGAGTTTTATAAGCCAAAGGGTCAAGGAGCAACCATGACTTACTGACTGGCCTTACACTTCCATAACTAAAAACCCACTTCAGTGTGTTAACAAGTAAGAAAACATACTCTGTTAAAGTAAAAACAAAAAGATTTATGGAAGGTTCAAAACAGCTCAAACCAGGGACACCAGGGACACATCTGATCTCACAATGTGAAATCAAATGTTCCAAATTGTGGAGTAATAGAGGTGTATTTAAAAGCTAAAATGAAGAATTAAATGTTTTGATTGGAAGTTGCAAGATCAGGGAAGCCGGAGTCAGGACCACTATAAGATAAAACTTTACAGTAATTAGTTGAAAGCACAAATGTGAGCTATTTGGATTAATTAGTTTACAAATGTGTCTAAGTGGGTTTGACAGGGTGGTTATAAGGTAATTATCTTGAAACATGTCCTAAGGACTGCTAAAGGAATTTTTGATAAGGGTCTTCTATCAAGAGAAACATAATTTCTCTATGTTTAATCAAAGGGAAAAATGTTTCCTTCGTTATGTACTTAAGCCTGTCTAAAGGTTTGATGACTGTAAGAGAAATCCTTTGTTAGGTACCTAAATCTATCTAAGAGTCTGACGGTTGCAAGGGAAATAAACAATAGCTAAGATGGAGTCTGGGCTCAGGCATGGGTTGATCATTGCAATATGAGTCAAGTGCCTCAGTTTTGGAATTCTCACACATTCCCTCCTTTTGATTTGATCATGGATTTCATTAATATCTTTTGATCACTATTATATGAATGCTTTCTTCTGCAGGGTATGCAGTGATGACTTGTGATTCCTTAGATGGCTGCTTACTTAGGTAAACCTTTAAGACCCCTGACACTTACGTTTAATAGTCAGGTGCTATCTGACTTCTTTGCCTTGTTATGGCTTAGAATTCCACCTCTGTGATCTTAGATGGGAGGGAGAGGGAATCTATGTTCTTGAGTAAGGCTACATTAGATGAACAGCTTGAATGTTCAAAAGACTTTTTCAGGGTGTGACCTTGAGTCCATTTAGGAAATGGGTCTCATCTATGTACATGATTCTTTTAATAGGCATTAAATTGGTCTTTTGTGTCTTAACATTGGTTATACATTTCATACAGTATTTGATTATTCCAATAATTATTGTCATAGTAATTGATATCATTAATCCAGTTAGTAAGACAGATCTAATCTAAGATCCAATACCGTTAAGTAACCAGCTGAAACCCAAGAGAATTCAATGTCTGAGTCTTCTATATGTAGTAGGTAGCTTTTTAATGAATTTTCTCAATATCTTGTTCATCCTTGTGAGTATTGTTAATCCAGGTACAGCATGAAGTGTTTGCTATAGCACACACTTCCTTGTTGGGCTAAGATAAAGTCTAAGACTATTATGTTGTCTGAAACCATTTTTGGAAGGGAGTTCAAGGATTCTTGCTGGGCTGCCATTCCATCAGTAATTTCATTCATGATTTGTTCCATGGAAGCAGACAAATTTTGGAGTGCCTGCACTAATTCAGCTACTCCATTAAAAGAAAATATTAATCTTGAAAATCTGTATCACATCCCAGGTCTAAGTTGGGTGGTGTTGTAATACTTACAGTTGTCAGTAGATCCCTTAGTTGAAGTCACAATTTTTAAACAATAAGTACATTCAGTATAGGAAAATATTTCCACTAAAACATCTAAAAAGCCTAGAGTGCATTGGCCTGTCATGTTGCATCCATCCACATAGGACAAAGCCCAAGTGTGGTAGTTAAATTTGTATGTCAACTTGGCTGGGCTTGGTTGAGTAGCTGGACAGCTGGTGGTAGTTATTCTCCATGATGAGACTGGCAAACAACTCCATGGTGGGATCTACCACAAGCAGCTGAGTAGCTGCCTTTGAGATATGGTCTGCTTCTTGTATATAAGGAGACGCCATGGGGATAATCTCTAGCTTATGGCACACTTGGGCCCTGCATGTAGCTGTGTCATTGTTCAGCAGCCTGCCATGCTCTGCTGACCTTGGGACTTACAATTGACTTAAACTAATGGCTGCCATGTGGTTTGGTAACATCGGGACTTTGCCTTTTTACTTGTCAACCTTGGGCTTGTCAGCCTCAGCAGCCAGCAGCTGTCTGAGTGAAGAAACACCCCTAGCTCCAGTGGGACAGGAGCAGGAGGCAGAGCTGGACCCCAAGACTGAGGGGCTTTCACCCAACCCTTATAGCCTGGCACTTTCAACTCAGACTTCTAGCCTCCTGAACTGTAAGAGAATAAACTTCTGTTTGTTAAAGTTATCCCATTTGTGGTATATTTCTGTCAGAGCGTCACTAGGTAACCAAAACACCAAGCATGAGCTTTATTACTAGGGTACTAGGGTTTATTCTATCAATATAGGGCTATTTTGATCTGCCACATAAGAATACATACCCATGAAAAAGCACAAATCATACATGTTCTGTTGGCAGTGGATGGATGGTGGGAATTGTTTGATTAACCTGCTCAAGCCAATTGTTTCTAAAAGAGTGGTTACAATGGATATGCATCCTAATTCTAGACTTACTGGTTTACAAATTATAGTACAAGGCTCTTTTTCCTTATGTATTGGATTCAGGCAAGGGAGAATATTATTTATGTTAGTTGCAAGAAGACTTGCTTGAAATCTAGGGAACTTGAAATATGAGACTAAAATATCACAGGAAAAATCTTCAAGGGGCTCCAAATAGCATTAGTGGAATTCTTAGTTTTTATACAGGATAAGTTCAAATAGAGAAATTGGGGTTAAGCCAGAATCCAAGGGAATGCTATACTCTAATATATATAGCTCCTTTAAAGGTGATTAAAAAAATTTAAAGATTGCAGATTGTATAAAACTATAATTCAGCACAGGAGCTGGAGGTTTATCCTGATTCACATAGCTGTAGGGGCTGAAGAATCCAAAATTGGCAGGCAACACAGCAGGCTGCTGGCTTTGGAGGTCACTATAAGTCAGAATCTACTTAATAGCAATGAGTTGGGCTTGGTTTTTGGTTTAAAGATGTTTGACAGGGTGCTCATAAGGTAATTATTTTAAAACATTTTCTGAGAGCTGCTGAGGAAAATTCTGATAATAATCTTGATATTCATTAGGAATATTCTTTCCATAATTTTATTTTAACTACAGAGAAAAATTTCTCCTCTGTTATGTACTTAAGTCTGTCTAAGGGCTGAACCATTGCAGGGGAGTCTTTTGTTACATGCTTAAATCTTTCTAAGGTTATGATAGTTGCAAGGAGGGGGGTCTTTTGTTATGTACCTAAGTCTGTCTAAAGGTTTGATGATTGCAAGGAAAATAAGTAAAAGCTAAGATGGAGTCGAGGTTCTGATAAAAGTCAAGTGCCTCAATTTTAGAACTCTCACACAAATGATTCTTTCTAAACTTTTAAAATTATATACGTCTATGTAAGTGAATGAGCGCTCACAACATGTATGATATATGTGTGTGTTTTAAAGAAGAATAAAAGAAACACTTGATATATAAAGTTGTAGTATCTTTGGAACTCTCTATGTGCCATGGCTGACCACAGCTCTCTCTGTCCCCTCCATAGCTAGCCAGGATTCTTAAGTGGGTTTTTTATTCCTTTTTTTTTAAATTACCACATATTTACACATCCCTTAACCATATATAGGGAGATCTCTGGTGGCACAGTGTCTAAGGCATTTGACTGCTAACCAGAATGTTGGCGGTTCAAACTCAGTAGCTGCTCCATGGAAGAAAGATGAGGCAATCTACTTCTTTAAAGATTTACTGCCTTGGAAATCCAATGAGGGTCACTATGAGTCAGAATTGACTTGATGGCAAGTGGGTTTGGTTTTTTGGTTTTGGTGGTGCTGTGGTAATACATTCAGCTGTTAATCAAAAGGTTGGTCGTTCAAACCCACCAGCTATTCTGTGGAAGAAAGATCAAGCAGTCAGCTTCCATAAAGATTTATAGTCTTGGAAACCTGATGATGGTTGCTATAAGTCAGAATTAACTCAATGGCATTGGGTTTCATTTTGGGTAACTATACATTGTTTAGAAGCTCTGGTAGCATTGTGCCTAAAGCACTTGACTGCTAACCAGAGGCTACCAGTTCAAACCCACCAGCCAGTCCTTGGAAGGAAGGTTGGGCAATCTATTTCCATAGAGATACCGCCTCAGAAAACCAAGGAGGGGTCACTATGAATCATGCTTGACTCAATGGCTGTGAGTTGAGTTATACATTGTTTAGAAGCTCTGGTGGCATAGTGCCTAAAGCATTTGACTGCTAACCAGAAAGCTGGCAGTTCAATCTCACCAGCCACTCCTAGGAAGGAAGATTGGGCAATCTACTTTTGTAGAGATACTGCCTCAGAAACCCAAGGAGGAGTTGCTATGTGTTGGATTCAACTTGACGGCAGTGAGTTTGGTTTTAGTTTGGTTTGTACATTGTTTAATTTTTCATATTTTTTAACTTTGGATATATGACCTTGCGGTGTAGTAAATTACTTAGTGTGGCTTTTCTGCCCATAAGTCTTTGTAAACTCCAAGATGGAATTTGCCATCAGCAACTAAGGAGCTCCTGATTGCTAAATTTGTCCACCTGGGGTATTTCTGTTGGGAGTGGCACTAAACAATGTTCTGGGAGGTTCCTGTTCTCTCTCAGGTGCTTAGAATTCTGATGTTATGATTGGTTGGTTTGGCCACTCTGCTGGGCTCAAAAGGAGGCCTCCTAGAGGCAGAAGTCTCTCTGCTGACTGAGGAAGGATGCACCCCTGAGAGACATGCGCTGCTGGGAAAGAGATGCAAGAGACACACATTGCTGAGTGAGACACCGAGGGACACCCACTACTGGGAGAGAGACTGTGAGAGACTGTTGGCTGAGAGATGGCGGGCTGGGAGAGAGACTGAGTGTTTTTCCTGAACTTGAATTGTAACCTGGTACTTCCCTAATAAAACCCATAATCTGTGAGTTCTGTGTGGCCACTGCAGTGAACTATTGAACCCAGGAGAGAGTTGGTGGGTGCTTTGGGAGGAACAGTTGGTGAAAGGGCTAGAGGGAGGCAGCATGTCTGATCTTGCACGAATAGGCCTTAGGCTACTGATAGTGATTCTGTCTTCCTCTTGTGGGGTTAGAGGAGGTCAGAAGATGTGACCTCCTTGCCTTTCTTGCAGAACTCAAATTGCATGTATTGTTCCAAGCTTTGTTTTGTTGTTGTTGTTCAACTTTGTTTATGAGATTTACCCATGTTGACATTTGTAGCTATAGTTCATTTATTTTTACTGCTGAGTTTTAATCCATTGTATGTTCATATCATAACCCATTCTCCATTCCTGGACATTTTCGTTATTGCCATTGCTTTTTGCCAGTGCTTCCTTGAACTTGCTTATCTTGGCATATATTTAATGAATAGAATTAGTGGATTCAAGCCTATTCACATCTTTTTAACTTTGCTAGATGTGAAATTGTTTTCCTAGATATGTGCAGTGATTCATACTCTTACCAGTCTTTTATAAAACTTACATCCCAATGGCACTTGGTATTGTTAAAAACTTGTAGTCAATTTCCTGAAGGTCAGCAAAGCTTGCTTCATGATCAGCTAGTAGGAGACAGAGTTAGTAGAATTTTGAGTTTACCCTCTAAGCACTGATCATTGTTCCTGTTTTCTTGTGAGTTAGCATAAGTTCAGATTTAGTGTGATGTCCCATTTTGGGAAGTAGAATATAAATATTTGACTAAGATCTATATTCTTGTAGCTTAAAGATGGTTGCCAGTCTATCTTTTGCTTGTATCTGGACCAGCAAGTGCATCTCTCACAGGGGAGAAGCTCCACCTGACTCTTTGTGAGATGCACATTCCATGGAGGTACAATTGATTGGTGACCAACTTAACATTGGATATGGACTAATCTGACTTTACATTTGCCCCATCTGGTATTTGGAAGGAGATCTAATTCACTTTTATTAAGCAACCAGTTGGTTTTTGGGCTATTTAGTGTGGGATTAGGGTGAGTGGTTGGGAGAAGATCCTAAAAAGAGCAATAGAGGACTTCACAATTTATATGGATACTTGGAAGTGCAAACAATTAACTGGAAAAGTAAAAAATGTGGCTGTACTTATATTGTAAGCTAATTAAGCAGGCCATGCCAGTTCCATACCATCTGAGGATATAAACTCCTTTCCTGCCTTCTCTTTCATACTAAATCCAATTTATACTTCTCAGACCAGCTCTAGCCTACACCAGCCCTATTATAACTAGTCAGCTTTATTTCTCAAAATCTCTCTGAAATTTAACTTATCAGTCTGGTCTTCTCTGAGCCTTTGAATATGACTAGATTTTATTGCTTATCAGAATTTCAGTATTTTTAAAGAATTTCATTTTTCAGAAGTTTCCAACATTTACTTTTAGTGAATTATGAATATTTTCTCATTGATTATTGCCCTTCATAACTAAAAGGAACAAAACCTAAAGAAAAGCTCCTAGAGGTCAAAATCCATTTCCAAATCTCTTTCATTTCTAGACCCCCAACCACGGTACACGTGCCATTGTCAGTGATTAATTACTGTTCTCCCCAGTGGAGAAACTGGACATCGTTAAAATAGAAGCCCTAGCAAGTATGTGACTCTCCTCAACACCAATCATCTCTTCCTGGCTTGCTAGTGCCACTTTTGTACCACATGCTACCCAAGAGTCTGATTACAAACAAACAAACAGCAACAACAACAACAACAACAAAAACCTTCTGTCAATGGCCGCATCTGTTTCTTGGCTCCTAACTGTGAGGAAAAGGATATGCCACCCATTAGTAAGGGGAGAAGCCAGGCAGGAAACTGGAGCCAGAGGACAGCTAGAACATGTAAGGAGAGAGGCCATGCAGGAAGCAGGAGCCAGTGGATGGCTGGAACAGGTAGGGAGGGAGGCCAGGAAGTGAGTAGAGTGGTTTGAAACAGCGAAAGGACATGAACGTGTCTGTCAGTTTGTTGTACTGTGGTGGCTTGCATGTTGCTGTGAGGCTGGAGGTTTTGCCACTGGTGTTTCAAAATATCAACAGGGTTACCCGTGGTGGACAGCTTTCAGCAGAACTTCTATACTAAGACAGACTCAGAAGAAGGAAGAGGCCATCCACTTCTCAAAGAATTAGCCAGTGAAACCTTATGAATGGCAGTAAAACACTGTCTGATATCTTGCTGGAAAACTTTATGAATAGCCCTGAAACATTGTCCAATATAGTGCCGGAAGATGAGCACGTCAGGTTGGAAGGCACTCAAAATATGACTGGGAAAGAGCTGCCTCCTCAGGGAAAAGCTGACCTTAATGAAATGGATGGAGTAAAGCTTTCAGGACTTCCGTTTGCTGATGCGGCATGGCTCAAAATAAGAAGAAACAGCTACAAACATCAATTAATAACCAGAACATGGAAAGTAAAAAGTAGGAATTTAGGAAAATTTAAAGTTGTCAAAAGTGAAATGGAACACATAAAGATTGATATACCAGGTGGTAGTGAGCTGAAATGGACCAATTTTGGCCATTTTGAATCAGACAACCATATGATCTACTATGCTAGGGATGACAAATTAAAGAGGAATGGCATGACATTCATCATAACAAAGAATGTGTCAAGATCTATCCTGAAGTACAATGTTTTCAGTTATAGGATAATATCCATATGCCTACAAGAAAAGCCAGTTACTACTACTATTATTCAAATTTATGCACTTACCACCAAAGCCAAAGATGAGGAAATTGAGGATTTTTACCAACTTCTGCAGTCTGAAATTGACTGAACATGAAATCAAGATGCGCTGATTATCACTGTTGATTGGAATGCAAACGTGGGAAACAAAGAAGAATCACTGGTAAGTGGAAAATTTGGCCTCCGTGATAGAAATAATGCTGGACATGGCATGATAGAATTTTGCAAGACAAATGACTTATTCATTGCAAGTACCTTTTCTCAAAAGCACCAATTGCAGCTATACATGTGAACTTCATCAAGTTCATAGGAATCACATCGACTACATCTGTCGCAAGAAGCAGTGAAGAAGCTCAATTTCTTCAGCCAAAACAAGACTAGGAGCTTACTGTGGAACAGATCTTCAACTGCTCATATGCAAGTTCAACTTGAAGTTGAAGACAATTAAACAAGTCTATGAGAGCCAAAGTATGACCTGGAATATATTCCTCCTGAATTTAGAGACTATCTAAAGAGTAGATTTGATGCATTGAACACCAATGATGAAAAACCAGAGGAATTGTGGGATGATATCAAGAACATCATCCATGAAGAAAGCAAAAAGACATTAAAAAGACCAAAATGATGTCAGAAGAGACTCTGAAACTTGCCCTTGAATGGAGTAGCTAAAGCAAATGGAAGAAATGACAAGATAAAAGAGCTGAACAGAAGATTTCAAAGAGCAGCTTGAGAAGACAAAGTCAATTATTATAATGAAATGTGCAAAGACATGGAGTTGGAAAGCAAAAGTGAAGAACATGCTCAGCATTTCTCAAGATGAAAAGACTGAGAAAAATATTAAGCCTCCAGCTGCAATATTGAAATATATTTAACGGTGCAGGAAATATCAAAAGAAGATGGAAGGAATACACAGAGTCAGTGAGCCAAAAAGAATTGGTTGACATTCATCCATTTCAGGAGTTGGCATATGATCAAGAACCAATGGTACTGAAGGAAGAAGTCAAAGCTGCACTGAAGGAATTGGTGAAAAACAAAGCTCCAGGAATTGACAGAATAGCAATTGAGATGTTTCAACAAATGGATGCTATCTTGGAGATACTCACTCAATTATACCAAGAGATTTGGAAGACAGCTACCTGGCCAACTGACTGGAAGAAATACATATTTGTACCCATTCCAAAGAAAGGTGATCCCACAGAATGTGGAAATTATCAAACAATATCATTAATATTGCACGCAAGTAAAATCTTACTGTTTCCCCAATGGAAAGAGCACAGTAAATTATATGTTCAACAAGAATGCATGTACAATTGTCCTTTGGTATCCACCAGGAATCAGTTCCAGGACACCTCCACCCCTACACTAAAATCCACAAATGTTCAAGTCCCTTATATAAAATAGCATAGTATTTCCATGTAACTAAGATGGCAAATAACAACAACAACAAGCACTCATATACTTTGAATCATCTCTGGGTGACTTTTTCTACCTAATGCAATGTAAGTGCTATTCAGATAGCACTTTAGGTGTCCTCTTAGCTCTTGAGAGAGTGCTTTGACCACTTAAGTGCTTTATAGGAGCCTTTTCTTTTCCCCTGAATATTTTTGATCCTTTGTTGATTCAATCTGTGGATGCAGAAAGTGCAGATACGAAAGGCCAATTGTAATATATAAATTGGTCATGTTTTTATGTAAATAGATTTTCTTGGCTTTAAGCCTATAAAGTTCACTTAATTCAGAAAATAATTCTGATTTATCAGTTTACTGAGAAATGGGGAAAATCTCTCTGCAACACCTACATTTTTTCCCTCAATTTTCCTGGAGTAGGGAATTTAATGATAATTTAAACCAGTGTTTTTCGAACTGTTTCAGACAGTTCTACAAGACACCTCTCAAAAATATTCCAAAGAAATGCTTACTATTTCTTCCTCTTAGAGATTCACAAAGTATATTATCATAATTAGGATTCTGAATATTTCTACACTAAAGAAAGATGCTTAGTTTAATTTAACCCAGCAGTTCCCAAACTTATTTCATTAGAGAATATTTATGTAGAACATCTAATAGCATCTTGTTGAATTAGTGATTGAGGAACACAGTATGGAAAATGCTGACAAATAAAGAGACGTGAACTTCTCTTTGATAAGATAGTAACATCTCTGAAATATTGTGCTAGCAGATAGTGACTTTGTATAAGATGGGAGGAAAAAGATTAAAGACGATGATACAATCTATGACATGTTGTTATATCTTGATTGTTGTTGTTGTTGTTAGGTGCCATCTAGTCAGCTCCAACTCATAGTGACCCTATGTACAACAGAATGAAACACTGGCTGGTCATAAGCCATCCTCACAATCCTTACTATACCTGAGCCCATCATTGCAGCCACTGTGTCAATCCATCTCGCTGAGGGTCTTCCCCTTTTCTGCTGACCCTCCACTTTACCAATCATGATATCCTTACCCAGGGAATGATCCCTCCTGACATAACCAAGTAATGAGAAGGAGCCTGATCATACTCGCTTCCAAGGGGCATTCATTCAAGACATATTTGTTCCTCTGTCAGGCATGGTACTTTCAGTATTCTTCCCCAACACCACAACTCAAAAGCATCAACTCTTCTTCAACTTCCTTATTCACTGTCCAACTTTCCCACACATATTAAAAACACCATGGCTTGGGTTAGATGCACCTTAGTCTTCATAGAGACAGCTTTACTCTTCAGCACTTTAAAGAAGTCTTTTGCTGCAGATTTGCCCAGTGCAATGAAATAACTGATTTCTTGACTGCTGCTTACATGGGTGTTGATTGTGGATCCAAATAATAAGAAATCTTTGACAACTTCAATCATTTCTCCCTTTCTTGTGATACTGCTTATTGGTCCAATTGTGAGGATTTTTGTTTTATTTATGTTGAGGTATAATCCATACTTCAGACTATAGTCTTTAGTCTTCATCATTAAGTGCTTCAAGCCATCTTCAATTTCACCAAGCAAAGTTGTGTCGTCTACATATCACAGGAAGTGAATGAATTTCCCTCCAATCCTGATGCCACGTTCTTCTTCATATAATCCAGCTTCTTGGATTATTTGCTCTGCACACAGATTGAATAATTATGGTGAAAGGATGCAACCTTGATGCACACCCTTCTTGATTTTAAACCATAATGTATCCCCTTGTTCTGTTTGAATGACAGCCTCCTGGTCTATGACAAGTTTCTCATGAGCACAATCAAGTGTTCTGGAATTCCCATTCTTGTCAAAGTTATCTATAATTTGTTATGATCCACACAATTGTGTGCTTTAGCATAGTCAATGAAACACAAGTAAACATCTTTCTGCTATTCCTTGCTTTCAGCCAAAATCCATCTGACATCAGCAATGATATCAATCATTCCATGTCCTCTTCTGAATCCAGCTTGCATTTCTGGAAGTGTCCTGTCAATATACAACTGCAACCATTTTTGAATTAAGTTCAGCAAGATTTTATTTGCATGTAATATTAATGATATTGTTCAATAATTTCCACATTCTGTTGGATCATCTTTCATTGGAATAGATACAAATATGGAATCTCTTCCAGTCAGTTGGGAAGTCTTCCAAATTTCTTGGCATGGACAAGTAAATTCCTCCAGTGAGGCATCCATTTGTTGAAATATCTCAGTGAATATTCTGTCAATTCCTGAAACCTTTTCTTTTCTTTCTTTCTTTTTTAACCAATTCCTTCAGTGCATCCTCAACTTCTTCCTTCAATATCTTGGTTCTTGATCATATGCCACCTCCTGAAATGATTGAATGTCAATCAATTCTTTTTTGCAATGATTCTATGTATTCCTTTCATTTTCTTTTGATGTTTCCTGCATCATAAATATATTGGCCATTGAGTCTTTCAATATTACAACCCAAAGCTTGAAATTTTTTCTTCAATGCTTTTAGCTTGAGAAATGCTTTTGGTTTTCTAACTCCAGGGCTTTGCACATTTCCTTATAAAAATTGGCATCATCTTCTCTAGTGGCTCTTTGAAATTGTCTGTTCAGCTCTTTTATTTTGTCATTTCTTCCATTTGCTTTAGCTACTCTCTGTTCAAGAGCAAGTTTCAGAATCTTTTCTGACATCCATTTTGGTCATTTCTTCCTTTTCTTTCTTTTTAATGACATTTTGCTTTCTTCATGCAGGATATTCTTTATGTTATCCCACAATTAGTCTGTTTTTTGGTCATTGGTATCCAACGTGTCAAATCTATTTTTCAGATGGTACCTAAATTCAGGTGGGATATAATCAAGATCATGTTTTAGCTCTTGTGGACTTGTTTTAATTGTCTTGAGCTTTATTTTGAACTTGCATATGATCAATTGATTGTCAGTACAGCTCGTGGCCTTTTTTGGCTGAAGATATTGAGCTTCTTAGCTGCCTCTTTTCACATGTAGTCTATCTGATTCTTGTGTATTCCATCTGGCAAGGTCCATATAAATAGCTACTTACTGTTTATGTTTTTGAAAAAAGTATTTGCAATAAAAAAGTCATTGGTCTTGCAAAATTCTGTCATGTAGTGTCCAGCATAATTTCTATCCCCAAGGCCGTATTTTCCAACTACTGGTGATTCTTCTTTGTTTTCAACATTTTCATTCCAATCACCACAAATCAATACATCTTGATTGCATATTTGGTCAATTTCAGACTGCAGAAATTGGTAAAAATCTTCAAATTCCTTGTCTTTAGCTTTAACGGTTGGTGCATAAATTTGAATATAATGCAGTAGTATTAACTGGTCTTCCTGGTAGACATACAGATATTATCCTATCACTTACAGCATTGTACTTCAGGCTAGATCTTGAAACATTTTTTGTGACAATGAATGTGACACCATTCCTTTTCAATAATCTGTTAGTTTGTCATACTGTCGTGGCTCGCATGTTGCTGTGAAGCTGGAGGCTATGCCATGGGTATTTAAAATACCAGCAGGGTCACCCATGGTGGACAGGTTTTGGTGGAGTTCTCAGACTAAGACAAACTCAGAAGAAAGAAGAAAGGGGCCATCCACTTCTCAAAGAATTGGCCAGTGAAAAAACTTTATGAATAACCCTTTGTCTGATATAGTGCTGGAAGATGAGCCCCTCAAGTTGGAAGACTCAAAATACAACTACAGGAGAACTGCCTCCTCAAAGTAGTCAATCTTAATGATTTGAATGGAGTAAAGCTTTGGGACCTTCATTTGCTGATGTGGCAGGACTGAAAATGGGAAGAAATAGCTGCAGACATTCATTAATAATTGGAATGTGGAATGTATGAAGTATGAATGTAGAAAAATTGGAAGTTGTCAAAAATGAAACAGAACACATAAAGATCAATATCCTGGCATTAGTGAGCTGAAATGGACGGGTTTTGGCCGTTCTGAATCAGACAATCACAGATATCTGCTTAGTTGTCTGGGATTCCCAAAGACTTGGAATTTCCAGTGACAAATGAAACTTGAACCTTAGTGAAGGTATTGTTCATATAGTTTGTTTATATAATATTGTTCATATATGCACATATAGGTATTGTGCTCATATTTAATGTGTGACTTTCACTCTTAACTCTGTATTACCTTATTATCTTCCTTCGTTCATTTCTTGTTTACTTTTAATTTACGTTATCTTTTTTTATTACCAAGGAGCTCTGGTGGTCCAGTTGTTAAAGCATTCAGCTGCTAACCAGAGGTCAGTGGTTCAAAGACTCTAGCTGCTCCAGGAGAAAGATGAAGCAGTCTGCTTCCATAAAGATTTACAGCCTTGGAAACCCTATGGGGTAATTACATTGTGTCCTATAAGGTTGCTATGACTTGGAATCGACTCGATGGCAGTGGGTTTTTGGTTTGTGTTACCTGTCTTTATATTGTTTTAAAGGAGCCCTGGTGATGTAATGGTTAAGCACTCAGATGCTAACCAAAAAGTCTTCAGTTTGAGCTCACCTGCAAATCTATTGAGGAGAGACCTGGCAATCTGCTTCCATAAAGATTACAATCTAGGAAAACTCTGTCTATAGGGTTGCTATGAGTTGGAATTGATTAGATGGAACACAACAACAACAGGTTGTTCTAAATTCATCATTTTGTTCATTCCATAGTTGTTCAGGCTCTGTGCTAAGTATAATAACCAAAAATTAGCAAAAGCCATGTAAACAATACCTTCACTCAGGTTCCAGGTTTAATGACCAGTGGAGAATTCAGACAACTAAGCAAGCTATAACCATGTGACATAAGGAGATTCTTGGGTACCTCAGAAAGGGTTATCCCAGCTTGAATGATCAAACAAATTTTCTTGAAAGAAATGTCAAAGTTAAAACATGAAGATGATGTGACCATGAGGAAGCTGTGCTCTAAGTGAAGAGATCATCATGTATTCTGACAATGGGAGGAGAGAGAAAGCAGGCTGGATTCAAGAAACTAAACCTTTGGTATGGCTACATCATAGAAGGAGTTTGGAGAGAGAAATAATAGATAGAAGAGGGTTATAAGCCATTTTTAAGAGTTTGGACCTGACCAGACTTACATTTTAGAAAGCTAACACTGACTACAATGTAGAGAATTGAATGAAAAGAATAAGCATAAAAGCACAATCAATAGTAAGGACCTGCTTAACAATCTAAGGGTGGGCTTATTTTTTTCAATAGAATATAAAATTCTTCCCAAATGATACTAACTCATATGAAAGATATTCTAGCAGTTGACCTATGCTTTCTCTGGCTCTCTGAAGCTTTAGCTAATGTAGTAATAAGAAAAAGCAATAGGGGCAATAGGAATAAAACACCTTGAAAACAAACAAAACACTGCTATGGAATTGATTTCAACTCACAGTGACCCTATAGAATAGAGTAGAACTGCCCCATTGGGTTCCCAAAGGTGTAAATCTTTATGGAAGCAGACTGCCTAGTCTTTCTCCCACAGAATGACTGGTGGATTTGAACCACCAACCTTTTGGTTAGCAGCAGAATATCAAAAACACTGTACTACCAGAGTTCCTTTTGACACACAGTAGTAGATGTTTAAGACTCAGCAAGTGGTTGACCTATACATAATTATGCATAGCTCGTTATAGTGTCTTTCTATTCTGTCTGCTCATCAGAACTACCAATTTTAAAAATGCTGAGAATGGAGCACAGATTTTGATTAAATTGGTCTGGAATGGGGTCTTGAAAATATTTCCAAGTGGGAGCAGAAGGCAAAATCGAGATCCAGTGAGAACCAATGAGTTGATATAGAAATGCACACTTTCCATTTTAACTTTGCTAATTTATTTTCCATGGTCTAAGGCAGTGGTTCTCAGATTTAGTAAACATCAGAATTACATGGAGGACTAATTACATGAAGGACTTTCAAAACCCACGCTCCTGACTCAGTGGATCTGCATAGAGCCTGAGAAATTTGCATTTATAACAAGTACTAGATACTGCTGCTGCTGCTGCTGGTTGTTCTGAGACCAGACATTGAGAAACGTTAATTAAGGTGATAATTCTGGAAATGAGAATTTTGTTAAAAAAGTGATTTTCTTTCTTTTTTTTTTTTTTTGAAACGTTAATTAAGGTGATAATTCTGGAAATGAGAATTTTGTTAAAAAAGTGATTTTCTTTCTTTTTTTTTTTTTTTTTTTGGAGAAACCAAATTTTCATATTTTCTCACTTTATTAACTTAGATATACACTCTTTTTATTTCCACACATGTACAGTACATCAAATAGGAAACAAAGAATTAAGACAATGATATGCTTTTATTTTATTTATAGAACTGAGAAATAAATACAGAGATTTGAAAACTTTCCTCAAAATAATTTCTATGCTATTTCTTCTTCCTCTTCCTCTTCTTCTTCATCTTCTTTTTCTTCTTCTCCTTCTCCTCCTCCTCCTCCACCTCATCTTCCTTCTCCACCTCCTTCTGCTTCTCCTCCTTCTTCTTTTTTAAATTCTTATTTAGATAAAGGGAAACCTAATTTTTTAGAATGAGGCATATACAATGAAGAGCATATAAAATAATCTGATGGCTCAGCACTATCTGTGACTTAAAAGAAGCTTAGCCTGTGTGATTGTTAGAGTGGTCTGTGTCACCTATGTTTCTGTCTGAAATGAGCCTTCAGCATATGACAAAATCCAATACCTGGGGCTGGTTCTGTGTCTCATAACTCAGAGTCAGAATCAAGTCCATTTTGGTCTGATCATGCTAATACATTATTCTTCATGGAGCGTTCAATTTCTTCTTCCAATTCTCTAGGAACCTTGGTTAGTTTATACAAGATGCTTTTTCTTCCATAAAAATATTGCCAAGAAAAATTTCTACCACTATGGATTTTATAGTCCAGCCTGACATATTTCCCAAATACACACAAATCATTTCAAGGTTCTTATTAAAAATAAAATCTTTTCTTTCTTTCTTTCACTGAACATGGTTTACTCACATTAAATATAATCTAAGATCAAGAATTTCATATTATTTTCATAAACTACCTTTAATTAAAAAAAAATAAGGCTGACAACATTAAAGCTCTTAAAGGTCTTTTCTACACTTTATGCTGAGCACATTTCACATATCTTATGCCACTGATGAATGAAGTCTTGCAGGTAGCAAGTCATTTTCATACTGAATACTTTTTCAGTACATATTATAAAATAAATTTGACATGATTTGTGGAAGTCAAACATTTTCTTGCACCAGTATTATTTTTCAGCAATAATAAAGTAAAATCTATTCAAAGGACAGAAAACATAATGATCACCATGGACTTTTATTTATAGAAATGTACCAATATCAAACATTACAGGAACCCTTTAAATAAAATGATGAAATCTTGAAATTAAGAAACAAACTGATTTCTCCTCAATAAGGAAAAGATTTCTGACTAAACAGATGGATCCTGCATTGAGCCCTGAAGGCCAATAGACTCAGCTTTGTTGGACCATGACCGTTAGCTATGGCTTTGGCCTTTCCTCGTCATTAACTCGTAACACTTTGCCAGGCTGGCTGGCATATTTCAGAAATAAGGTGACTGCTAAAGTAACTTTGGGAACATCTTAACAACTGACAGGAAAAGCCAACAAACTAACTCTTCTCTTATTTATCATTCCAAATGAAGTCACCAAAAAGCAGGAGAACTTTTCATCATTTCTGGATAATTGCTGCATTTCACCTTTACTCAAATTTTCCATATTTTCTTCTTCAACAAGAAGATCCCTGCACCTGTCATAATTCCCTTATGAGAGAAATAATGTCCATTTTAGAGTCCCACAATTGGCATGTCTATGCTCTAAGACTTCTTAATTTACCCAGAGCAATTTTAGCATTTCAAGGCAATGGGAAATTATTTTAATTATTTTAATAATAAATCCCATGAAGGATTGAACAGAACAGAACTTAAGCTTCTGTTACAAGACTCTTATAAGATTTACTGCTAATAATTCAAATCCTGGAACAAGCACTTAATCACCATTCAAGAAACATTTATTAAATACCAATGCAAAATATTATGCTGGGTAATAGATAGAGGCCTCTCAACTTAGGTTCAGTTTCATTTAAGTGTCTATATTTTTTATCATTACTAATTTTATTTTTATCATTACACAGACTAAGTAGATACATTTTAATTCATAATAAAACAGTAATAGAATGCCTGAATCGTGAAGTATTTAGTTAATTTACCCATTAATAGAGTATAAGAAATTAATATACAGTATTTTTATAACAAAGAATATTTGTGACAAAATTAGACACTGAGATAAAGTGAGATATTATTAGACATTATTGACTTTTTGAGGTTTGCTTTAAGTGATATTTTCATTTGGAAATAAAATCAAATTCTGTCATCCTGTAAGTTTGCAAGAATATTTTTCATCATTTTTAGTATTTTGAGTAAAAAGAAATAGTAAATTTGTCAGAAGTGGAGCAAAGGATGAGCAAAATATTTAGAGGATTTCTCTCTGTCTCTTCCCTCCTTGTTTTGTGCCAACAAGAGTGATAACCTTGAAATATTTGCCTTTAGCCAATGCAGTGAAGGAGAAGCAAGAGTCCCAGTGACAACAATGTAACATTATTTATGGTTCGTGGAAGTGGCTAGGTGTATAGGTTAATAAATGAACAATTTAATCACAGCACTTTAAACTGGAAAAGAAATTAAAGAGTTCCATTTCCTCATTTTACTCAGAGCTAATGTTTTATACCAGCGTTGTTTGTAGGTTTCTCTTTATCATATATACTTTTATAGTACAGGTACTACATCTGGTAACATATTCTAGTATGGCATGGTATAAACTGGGGAAAAAGAAAATTGGTTGATGGCTTCTAAACATTTGTGGGTTGGTGTGTTTGTTAAATATACCCCACTCCTAGAAAAATGATTCCACAGTTTGAGACAGTCAGGGAACCGGGATGGCTGTATCAAATAGCCTCTGACTCACTATTCTTGGAATATAAGCCAACATGCAGACTACCACATAACTATTGCTGCTGGAGACAGAGAACTGCTTGCAATAACAAGCCAGGCACTTAGGCAAGATAAGAAGCTACCTTTCAAAAGCCCCACACACTTGCCAGTTATAAAATGTTGATAAACGTCCTGAGTTGTCCTTCAAGTATTTCATGAAGTGCAGAACATGCACAGCAAAATTCAACGTGATCGACAAAGTGACCTTCCACCAGAGGCAGTCAAGAACAAGTGCCTCAAATCAGGGTCCAGAGACATCATGCGTGTGCAACATCCCAGAATAAGTCATGTCAAGCATCCCAGCAGCCATTACAATGGATTCATCTTTGTTCTGACAATCTTTGTGGTAGAATCCAACTTGATTATTTTCTGTACACGCATCTGATTTTCATAACCCCATCTCTTTCCCAGATATTCCCCAGCTATCTGCTGAATAATGCAAATCCTTTTCCCACTTAAAATCCTTCAGAAGCCCTAGGAAATCCCTTGTTTGGGGAGAAATTGGAGGCTAGTGTGGGCGAAAGTCCTTCTCTGACTCTCCCTCTTGAGCCGCCTTCTTCCTCTTTAGTATACTTCAGCTCATGTGGACAATTTTCCTCTCCTGCTCAATTCTTTGTCAGTAGAAGGCTCAGGGTCGCAGGACTCCCAGTGACAAGTTCTGGAATGGGACTCTGGTATCTGCAATTTCAACAACCACCCTTAATAATTGTGATGCAGGTCATCCTTAGTAAGAAATGAAGAACTATACAATGTAAAAGTTTTAAAAAGGCTTTTTGTTTTGTTTTGTTTTGTTTTTAAGTAAGTGAGCATTCACCTCTAAGTCACAGCTTTTTCATTACAATGTAATTGTTTTGTTCTTCCTTTGTAATGATAAGGGAAAGGGAATGTTATTTAAAGAAGAAACTAAGAAGACCTCAAAGCAGTACTTGACTAACTTCCCACACTTGACTAACAATCAGAATTATCCGGGGCTATGTGTGAAAATACAGACTCATAGGTCTTTTTCCTGGAGATTCATCTTTATGGGGAGGCATGTTGATGGAACCCAGGAATCCATAGGTTTCAGGACTACTCCAAGTGATTCTGATCATCATTCCAGTTTGAAAACTTGACCATTAGAATAAGCACCAGTGGCTCCCCAAACTGGCAGACAGAATCAAGTAGGAGATTCAGGAAAGCACAGAAGTCGGGCCCCATCTCCAGAGCTTTTGCATGTGTCTCTCTTCCCCTTGTTTCGTACCATCTGGGGTGGGGATGAGATTTTGCACTTTTGGCAAGTGCTCAGATACTGCTGCTGATGGTGGTCCAAGTATGTCTCTTTGAGAACCACTGTGTTAGATTATGCTTCATGTTTCTTTAATATTGTGCATCGTTCACATTTCATTGGTCAAAACAAATTGCATGACTATGCCTAACTTCAAGGAGATACTGTATCCAGAAGGAAGAGAACAATCATCAAAAGCACTAAAGTACCAGTTATGAGATAGTGCTTCTTTGTTTGTGGGGCTCTATTAAAACTACTTAGGGAATTTTTAAAATGTCTAGTCCTGGGCTTCCAATCTTAGAGATTCTAACATATTTTGTATGTGGAAGGTCCACATATCTGTAATTTATAGAACCTCCCTTGGGATTTTGATATTGTATTAGTCAATAAAGGGAATAATTAGGGAATTAGGCATTTGCCTTTGGAAGAGAGTCAAGAAAAGTCACTGCTAGATCTCAAGGTTGTCCTGAGTTTTCAGGGGTTCAGTAAATGACAGGATCTGTAGGAAAACAACAGTGGTAACCATAGCTACCTACAGCACCATAGCTACCTACAGCACAAGAAAATGCCAGGTATCTGCAGCAATGTCTGCTAAAAGCCACACAACTGCCTTCTATTGCTGTAAGAACAATAATATGGCTTCTACTTGTCTTTTCCAAATCTCCAGTAAGTGCTTCCAACTGGTGGAACTTAAATTGGAAACTTCTAGTAGAATTTCCAGTAAATGTAGTTCTCAGGCTGCTGCTAGACATAGGTAAGTGGGTGGGGTAGGGTATGGAGGACTAGGAGAGAGGAAGTGGTATTCAACTGCCATCCGAAGCTAGGGAGATAGATATTAGTAGCACTTTGTCTTTGTCCGTAACTGTGAAGGTCAGTTAATCCTGACAAAATGCCATATGTGAAGGGGTAGTAGCATCTGAGGGTCTGGGAAGAAGAAAAAATAAAAAATACAAGACATCTAAGAAAGAAGCAAAAATATTGAGGTTTGAGGTGATCAAGATGATACCAGATTGCTCAATGTAGCTAATAATATAGATATAATCAAGATGGTTAATAAGGCCAGAAATGTAATCAATGGAGGAAGCCATTGCTCTTTTGGCAATATGCCCAGAGAAGGAATCCCATAAAAGACACAGACTTTTAAAATTGTCTTTTATGTGTAGGTGATTGATAGAGTAGATTTTGGATATAAAAAGAAAGAGATCACAAGAAGGGTCATAAACCTGGCTTGGGGAAATAGAGATTCACACAGAATAAGGCAATCCTCAATTGAAAACATGAGAAAGAAAATATCGAACAAAGAAATATGTTCTGAATACACAGAAATAAATTTCAAATTCAGCCAGGCTAATGAATTCATAAATATATTCATAAATGAAAACAAAAATATTTAAGGGGAGATAAATAAATGAGTATTAAAGGTATAACATAGGGGAAAGCTGCAGCTAAGGCAAGAAACAGTGTGCTGAAAACTAGGGGTCAATGAATGGAAAGAACAGGTCATTAAGATTCTAATTAGCTTGACTGACTCTTCCAGGTTAAATCTGTACAGATACCACTTCTAAAATCAGGCTTTGGAACAGAGAACATCCTTGGTCAAAAAGACTCAGCATTGCAAACTGACACTAAACAGAGTCATTGATGTTGTCATTGATTTGTGTAGTTCAAGGTAAACAGATAATTACATTAGCACAGAACCAGACTTTAAAACATTAGGTTCTTTTCAATTTTCTCTAGAATCCTTATCTTAGTTATATTTGGGAAGATGTAAAAGCAATATTCTTTTCTCTCAGTAAATTAAATAAATGCCTTGCATTGCTGCAATATCTAAATACATTTTAGGTTCTATTCCAAGCATTTAAAAGTGCTTAGATAGAAGAAATTCCAAAGATAATAAAAAAGATTTGACCACAGAACACATTAAAGTTAAAAACTAGTTTATGTCACAGAGCACCGAAAAAAACAATAAAACTATGTATGGGAAAGGAAGGGTGCCCATAATAGTTTATTGCATGAACAAAGCAAATTATAGCATAATATGTATGCTCTGATCACATATTATAAAATTAAAACTTGCATATGAGGATATACACTAAACTGAAGGAGGCCTGGTGGTGCAATGGTTAAAGTACTTGGCTGCTACCTGAAAAGTTAGTGTTTGAACCCATAGGCTGCTCTGCAGACAAAAAAAAAAAAAAAAAAGAGCTGGTAATCTGCATCTGTAGAGATTACAGACTAGGAAATTGTGGGACTACCTTGTCCTATAAGGTATATAGGGTCACTATGAGTCAGGGCCCAGACCTACGACTGTCTATGACTGATGGCAAATCTCTATGGCTAATGGCAGTTACCAGCTGAGGAACAGGTAATTGGCCCGACAGAGAGGATCTGGGTTGGAGAGTGCCCACTATATGTTTGCTTTAAGAGATTCACAATCACTTGCTTCCTAAGTAATCTCTTTCCATTGGGAAAAATATTTTCCAGGATTTTGGTTGGTCCTGTTTCCTGCATAAATTAAGAGAAAAGAATTAGTGGGAAGAACTATAGTTCCTACGGCTGCTGCAGATGATCTCAGAACTCTAACTGATACTTATCACCTCTGTCTTCCAACATCCATTCGAGATTGCTCTCTACCTCTGCTGCCCTGGGCAGCTTGCGTAGTTGGGTGACCCACATCCTCATTCCTGAGAGGTCTGAGCCTCTAGTTATCATGCCATTCCTAGGGTGTGAATTACATGTGTTTACCAAGTTCGTGACATAACTTGTCATTTTGCTTACCCCATCAGATTGAAATAATGCCTGTGCAAAGTCCAGATAGTCCAAGTTCCTTCTGACTGCATTGTGTTAGACAGCAGAAGAGTTTACATTGCCCTAGGACAAGATTGTAAATGTATATGGTTGTCCATTCATGCATGAATGTGAATAGCTTCTGATCCTGCTTTTTCACGTGTTCGGAGAAGAACACATTTGCCCAGATTAATGGCTGTAGGGCATGTGCCACAGGCTGTGTTAATCTGCCCTAGCAAAGACACTTTAGTTAGCACAGTAGCTACAATTGAGAGTGCTACTTGGCTAAATTTGGGCAGATCGCCATGATTCATCTAATTTTGGCAAATTAAATGGGGGATATGATGGGAACCCCGCCCTACTTTCTTTAATATTGTAGATTATTTCTCCTGACTCTGGTCTTACTCCCTCACATGACCTCCCTATAGTGAATAAAAGCCCAGAGGTCTTTATTTCAGTGCCCAGCAAAACCTGAGATCCTTGCTTGTAGACTGTCACGTAGCTGTCCACCTCCCTCCCCTTCTGGTTCTTGGACACTTTGGGACTGGTGAGTTGAGTCTCACGGTCTTGGGGCCAGATTGTTTGTTCTTCTGCTAGTGTAAACTTATGAAGAATGTAAAGCAATTATTGTAGTTGGACTTTCAGTAAAGAGTGAAGTAGTAGGATCTCTCCCCATTCTGGATATCCTACCCATCCACAGAACTCAAAAGATTTTCTCATGGAACTTGAATATCCTTGGAATTCATATCCTTTTTCTATTTTTAAGAAGCTAACAAAGTTTATTATTCAAATTTTATACTACTTTTTCTTAAATCTTTGCTAAGAGTATACCATGGTCTAGTGAGGTAGAGTCAGTGGCACCTAATTTGATACAAAATGATTGGTGTTGTAATTCCAAGTATTAATTAGCAATTCACAGTGGTAAACAACAAACATAATGGCTTCTACCTCTTCTACTAGAGCAAATTTGATAAAAACTGGTAAAATATAGATGAGATAATAATAGTAAGAATTTTAGTAAGAAAAGGTATAAGGCTACAGTTATCTGGTGAAGCAGTTTAAAGAGGGAGCAAACATTATCAGGAAGTCTCATAAATCACAAACTTAAGTAGTCACTGACTTTAAATCTAGGTTGGCTCTACCTATAATACTAGTTTATGCTCCTCTTTTCCAAACAATTAACATTCCAGCAGTTATATGGCATTCTGGTTGGCTATTTTTGTTATCTGCATAAAACTAGGCAAGCATCTTAGAAATATAGGCTGTGGAAAGCAAATGAGAACAGTGCAAATGCCTCTCAGTTAAAATAATAATAATAATAATAACATACACCCACAGTTCACTTAAATGGTTAGGTTCCAAGGACCAGGTCCTTATGTACAATCAGCTCTGAGAGGAGGAGGTGGGGGAGAGATGGAATACCTGGAGGCAGCTCCGACATGCTTGGAACAGCAGTTCCCACTGACACCTCTGTTTTCTGGATCCAGGGCCCTGCCAGTCAGGGCTGGTGCTCCAGTGGACCTGGGGCCTAGCAGCTGAGCTAGAGGTACAGATGGGGGCTCTGGAGCTCAGGCAACAGGAAGGGCGTGGGGAGAGCCGGTCAGTGGGGGTTGCTGCCCATGGCCATGCCTTCCCCAGCCACCTCCTCTGTAGCCCCAACTGCCTCCTATCACCCTACAGGCTGGGGAGGATGCCACAGAAACAAAAGAAACAGTGCTGATCTTGGAGGGAGACTGAGAGCCTGTAGACTAACAGCTGCTTGGAAAAGGAGTTTGGCAGTTCAGCCCCAGAGTAGGAGGGGGAGGCCAACTTCTGCTGCTGCCCCCAGACCTTGAAGTACCCATCACACCCTTCCTGCTACAGGACTTGATGCCTCCAAGACACACAAGTAGAAGGGAGCAACAGCAGCAACCTCCCCACGTCCACCTCCTCCTGGGCCCCTCTGGCCACTTTCATCCTTCTCAGAAGTGCTTCCTCAAAATCCACTTCAGTCACCCCTTTCATACGAAGTGTTGCAATGGTGGCTTCAGTAGTGGTGAATGGACCAGCAAGAGGTCTTCTGGAGAGCGGGCTGCTTCAGCTGCGAAGCTTATAGAGTGGTTCTGTGAGCTAGGAGATGGACATGGGGAGGAAACCCAGGTCAATGCACAAAATAATTGGATAATAGATGTTTTACTAAAGTCTTAAATGGGAAATGTCCAGTAAGGAGAGTAGATGAGGAGTAGGTGTAATTTTTTGAGATTAACAAAGAGAACATTTTATATTGATTTTAAGGTAGCATCAAGATGCCAGAGTAAATTTCAAAAGGTTTGTGAATACTGATATGTTCATGTTTTTCTTTTCTTTTTTTTTTTTAAAAAAGCTTTTGTTTCTTGCTGCATTGTTGGAAAGTAACTGGAAATCTGTGGGATCTTAATGCCTCTATGCCTTAGCTTTCTCATGTGAAAATAGAATTTCATAGAATGTTTATGAGTATTAAATGAATCTATCTACATAAACCCACTCATTGCTTAGAGTAGTGTCAAACATGTAATAACTATGAAAGCTATTATTATTTCTCCCTAAGACTGTTTAAATTGAATGACATTCTTTCTGGGACAATATTTATATGCATCTATCACTATCTTCTGCTGTAGAGTGGTCTTATAGTTTAAAAGCTTAACCTGTCATATTTCATATAGTCTGACCAGGTAGAATTATAATTGTCTAACAGATGACAGTATTTGAGACTACAGCTTGCAAGATAAAATAAAACATTAATGAATGGTAGCTTTGGGATTAAAATTTCTATTTTCAACTTCCAACATGATTATTTTAATTATTTAAAAATGTAAAAACTATATGGAATCTTGGTAAAAATGTTTTGAGTTTTACATCTGTTGACACAGAATTCTACTCAAAATAATAGAAATAAATTATTTTCAAAAGAGAAAATTTCCAATTTCATTTCAATTTGCTTTGAAAAAATTCATTCTCAGAAGTCAATATTTTTGATAGAGTAAAATGGAAAATACACATTTATGTGTTCTCTGAATTCCTAAAACTATAAACATTTATTTTTCAGCTTTAACTAGACTCCTTGGCTAGTGATTGCTAATGACAAATGTTTACCATTCCCCAAGCTTTGAAGATGTATTCCTTTGAGGGGCAGAATTTAACTCATCTCAGTAGAACAGTGACTAGTCTGACCTTTGCAAAATGCTCAAAAATTGATTTTAAGAAGTCAGACACTCCAAGGAAATGAATAAGCTTTAAATGGTAAGAAGAAATGCACAAGTAAGCTCAGACAAATCCGAGCAAAAATATACATTGATGGCCAAATACATCACCTTTCTTCAGGAAATCAGTCAGTGAGGGAAATATGAATGAAGTGTGAAATAGATGATGAGACAGAGAACCATCCAAATGCTGCCTGTCAATTGCTTTCTATCAATGCTAAATGGAGAGAGTCTTCAATTTTATCTACAGATATGTTGGCCAAATACAACTATAGTTGCTTGACTCTGTTTAGCAAAAGATACTATAAATGCAAATTTTAGATTTACTCTGTGATTTACTTAAAATCTTTAAGATCACACTTTTAACCAAAATCAGTGGCCTCCCATATTACTTAAGTTGTTGTTGTTATGTACCGTGGAGTCAGACCCGACTCATAGTGACCCCTCTTTGGGTTTCCCAGGTGGTATCACTAAGGAAGTAGATTGCCCAACCTTCCTTCCAAGGAGTGGCTGGTGGGTTTGAACCGTCAGCCTTCTGGTTAGCAGTCAAGTGCCTTAACCACTATGCCATAAAATCCAAATTCCATACCATGGTTCTTGATCATATGCTACCTCCTGCATGATTGGTCCTCTGTCTTCTCTCCTACTTCAACCTGCACAATTTTCTCTCTTCTTCTTTATGCCACACACAAACTTTTCTTACTACCAGATACATTAGTATCCTCTCATCTTTAGAGTTTTTGTTCTTCTTGTTTTCACTCTCTGAAATATTCTTTCCCAGGTTATTGAAACACTGGCTCTCTTTACCAGGCCTTATCTAACATTACACAACTTCAGAAAACATGCCCTGATAACACAGGTTATCTGTCCTTGATCAGATTTACTCTCTGTTGAAGCATCGTGTTTCCTTGATAGCACTTACATTATGAAATTACCTTGCTTATGTATATATATATATATATATACTTTCCTATTAATTTTTTGTGTCTCTTCACCAAAATGTAAACTTCAAAAGGACAAGGATGGTAACTGTCCTTATCATCATCAGATCTCCAGTGCAAAGAAGAATATTTGACATAAAAAGCTGTCTATGGATAAATTTTTTGAATGACTATTGCTGACTCTGTCATAGAAGAGGTATTAAAGAAGCATTTACAAAAGGTTCACCTGCTCTGGAGAATGAGAAATGAGACAATGGACAAAAAAATCTTTTAAATATTATGTGCCTTACATGAGTGCATTCGGGCTGCAGTTAGGCTATTGCATTTCTTGTTCCCTTTAAGGTGGCAGACATTATATCAATTAAATTATCGAAATTCTGGAAGCCAAACCTGTTTCTGCCTTCTCTTTATATATCCTATGTTCTGCAACCACCAAGAAGGGACAGATCTTGTAATGGTAGCAGAGGTGAGTTGTGGGAAGGAAGAAAACATTTTAGGGAGAGAAAGCAGCTTTAGCCTTAGCCTATAGCCTTAGCCACGAATACAACAAGGGACAAATACAGCAACGACATAATTAAGATACCTGACTGAAGTGGATATTGTTTAGAGTAGCTGTAAGAAATAAAATTCTTTGGAGGTAAGATTCAATTATGGTTAAGGTATACGTATATTAAAGTTGTTGTTGTTGTTATGTGCTGTTGAGTTGGACCCAACTCATAGTGACCCCTCCTTGGGTTTCTGAGGCAGTATCACTACAGAAGTAGATTGCCCAACCTTCCTTCCGAGGAGTGGCTGGTGGGTTTGAACCCACTTAGCAGTCAAGTGCCTTAGGCACTATGCTACCAGAGCTCCGTATATTAAAGAGCGTATCATAAATCCATGAACAAGAGTGTGAACTTGATGTTGGAAATACTTAGGGAAAAATTAGGTCATTGAGCAGGTAAGTGGTCTAATGATATCAGTGTTTGTGAGGAGTAATCTATCAGTCAAGGAGCTCTGGTGGTGCAGTGGTTAAGGCATTTGGATGCTAACCAAAAGCTCAGTGGTTTGAACCCACCAACTGCTCTGAGAAAGAAAGGTGAGGCAGTCTGCTTCTGTAAAGATTTACAGCCTTAGAAACCCAATGAGTGTGGCTATGAGTTGGAATCGACTCAAAGGCAGTGAGTTTTTTTGAGTAATCTGTCAGGCATATGTTGGATGGCTTCTATATAGAAGGAAAGAGAGGAAAGAAGGACACTTAAGATGCACTGTTAATGTTTTCATATCTGTTAAAAAAACTAATTACCTTTGCTTTGATAAATCTAAATTTTAATATTTGTTGGAGCTTCTTTGCCAGAGAACATAAATTTCCTCTTTCCTTCATAAATTATTGAGACTTCATTACTTAGGGAAAAAATGAAAGTAATAGATCTTCACAATTGTGTACAGAACAGAATAGCTGATGGGCTGATTCTTCATTTTTTCTTCTTTCCTTCTTCCTCTTCACACAATCGCTCTTTCATCTTGCTTTACCTTTTCTTTTTAATATGAACTTGTTTTACAAAGTTTTTTCATGTGACTCCAACAAGATAATAGATAATGTGAGGGATAAAGGAAAAGATAAAAATCTAGAATAGTTTCAAGAATTTGGAAGAGGGAATGATGAATGAGTACTGGAGGTGTGGGAAAAGGATCCATAAATGTATGACTGATTACAGATCTTCTTAGACTCCATCACAGGTGTTGTGAACATTGGTAAGGGTGAGATTTCTTTCTGTTTCTTCCAACTCAGAATTTACAATCCTCAAACCAGCACTTCTTAGGCTGCAGTGAAGAAACTCATGAAGTTACTTCACCTCTTGCCTCTACTCCCTCAAATATTTTTTCCACATATAAGCCAGAGATTTCTTTTTGTTTTTCAGACAAGTTTTAATTTGCAATTAAATTATGTGGTCCATAATACAGTAGTGAGTTCTTTAAAAAATAAGATGAACATTACAGATAAAGTTGAAGTCCCATTCTTTATTCCAGTTTGAGTTTGGTATGTCTCCAGATGTTTTTACAGACATTTTGTATATACCTGACTATATATATGTTCACACTCATAAAGCATATGTTGTACTGAAGAAAATTAAAGCAAGTCCATGAGAGCCAAAACAAGACATTGATTATTATCCCACCTGAATTTAGAGACTATCTGAAGACTAGATTTGACATACTGAACACCAATGATAGAAGACCAGACGAATTGTGGATGACATCAAGAACATCATATATGAAAAAGGCAAACAGTCATTAAGATACGAAAGTAAGAAAAGTCTAAAAAGGATGTCAGAGAGATTTGAAACTTGCTTTTGAACATAGAGTAGGTAAAGGGAATGGAAAGAATGATGAAACAATCAAGCTGAGCAGAAGATTCCAAAGGGCAGCTCAAGAAGACAAGGTATAAAATAAAATAAAAATATTATATTAAAAAAAGGAACAGGAAAAAAGCACACACACAAAACACACACATACAACAACACACAAAAGATGACAAAGTAAAGTATTATAACAAAATATGCAAAGAATTGGAGTTAGAAAACCAAAAGGGAAGGATACTCTCAGCGTTTCTCAGGCTGAAAGAAGAAGAGAAAGCTCAAACCTTGAATTGCAATATTGAAGGATTCTATGGGCAAAATATTAAATGATGCAGGAAACATCAAAAGAAGATGGAAGGAATACACAGAATCACTGTCCCAAAAATCATTGGTCAATGTTCAGCTGTTTCAGGAGGTAGCATGTGATCAAGAACCAATGGTATTGAAGGAAGAAGTTCATGCTGCACTGAAGGAATTGGCTAAAAATAAGGCTCTAGGAATTGACAGAATATCCACTGAGATGTTTCAACAAACAAATGCAGTGTGAGAGATGCTTACTCATTTATGCCAAAAAAATTTGGAAGACAGCTTCCTGGCCAACTGGCTGGAAGAGATCCATATTTGTGCCCATTCCAAAGAAAGGTGTTCCAACAGAATATGGAAATGATTGAACAATATCATTAATATCACATGCATACTTGGATAAGAGTATTATTCTAGCTGTTGTTAGATAAGTAGACTGTATAGGATGCAAAGGTAGGAGGGTGAGGCCTATTAGGAGGGTACTGAACTAATCCAGCCAATAATAATGGTGGTTTGGACCAGCTTGGTAGAAGTGGAGGTGGGAAGAAGTGTGGGATTGTAGATGTATTTTTAAAATAAAAGCAAATGTATTTTCTAGTTTGTGGCAGTAAGGAAGATATCTTTGAAGACAAGTAAACAAAATGCTTTAAGGAGAGCAACATATCAGTGTTCATCTCTAATAGAGTTACACAGAAACAGAAAAGCTATGCTATAGAATATGCACCTTTCATGTTTTAATATACATTATTAAATTCTGCTGAAAGGGGCTATTAGAATTTAAATCTCATCAGCACTGTACAAGCAGTTATGTTTCTCAAAACATAACAACATTTGAATTCATTTTAATTTTTTCCCCTAATTTAAAGAGTGGAAAATATTATATTATTGTCCTTTTAGATGGAATTTTCTTAATTATTAGTGAGGTTGGATAGTTTATGTGTGTGTGTGTGTGCATTTTAAAACCAATTGTTTTAATATTTTGAAGAATTGTCTAATTGTTTCTTTTTATAGTTTTCTCTTTAGTTGTTTGCACTTTTCTTGTTGACTTAATGTTTTCATGCAGCAAATTTGTAGTTTATTTTATATTTATATACATTACTTTTGATGTAGTTGTATTTTGTTTTACCAATTTTCTTTTTGAAATTCCTTTTTCAAAATGCTTCCTTACTTCAATATCATAGAAAGAGTTTAATGAAAAAAATCATGTTTCTGCTTTAATTTAGACCCTTTCTTCATCAAGTAGTTATGCTTGCATTTTAGGTAAAGGATAGGAATAAAATATATAAACACAAATACTTACGCATGTGTGTATCCGTGTGTAGAACCAAAACCAATATTAATTGGTCATTTATACCATTAAGCTGTCAATAACCTCTAAAATATATCAAATTACTGTCTGTGCATGATCTCTTTGAGAATTTCCTGTTCTGCTTGTTTTCACTGCCTTGTAACACTCTCATATCTTCTGTGTTGGGGATCCTCAAGAGCACCCTCAAATTTGATGATCCACCAGAAATAGTCACTGAATTCAGAAAGGCTGTTATACTCACAGTTATGGTTTATTACAGAGAAAGTATACAGGCTAAAATCAGCAAAGGTAAAATGGATATGACATGGAGCATAAGAGAGACCAGGTGCAAGTTTTCAGTTGTCCTCTTGCAAGTGGAGTTTTATGGATAGCAGTTAATTCTCTCAGCAACAATATGTGTCAACATGTACAAAGTAGTGCCAACCAGGGAAGCTTAAATGAGCCCTGGTGTTCAGTTTTCTAGAAACAAATGCCTGAGTGACTGACCTTTATTACTAGTCTTTAGTCATCCTCCTTCTTGCCCTCTAGCTCCTGGGGCCCCAGAGGTCAAACTGATACAATGTGACCCAAGGCTCACATCATAAATCACACTATCAGCATAAAATATCTGGTGTGACCCAAGGCCTGAAGTATACAATGACATGGGCTTAACTCCCAAGGGCTTATCTCCCAGGTGCTAATCAAAGGTCTGTCCTTTTTTTTTTTGAACATGTAAGATTTGAACTGGGAGCTCTGGTAGCATAGGGCCTGAGGCACTTGACTGCTAACCAGAACCACCAGCCACTCCTCAGAAGGAAGATGGGGCAATCTACTTCTGTAGTGATACTGCCTCGGAAACCCAAGGAGGGGTCGCTATGAGTAGGGTCTGACTCCACGGCACATAACAACAACAACAACAACAACAACAACAACAACAAGGTTTGAACCATCCAAACACTCTGAGTTAACTCTTTACTGAAGACTTTCAAAAAGATTATTATTATTATTCTACATTTTTTTAATTTTGTCTGTATTTTATAGTATTTCTTAGTGGAAATTGCAGAAGGAGAACTGTCCTTAAGAATTTTGGAAGTATTGCTCTATCAATGTCTTTCATCTAATGAAACATAAAAGAGCTGATGAAAACAGACTCACACTTTTTTTGTGTGTTATATTTTCACTCTGATGATTAAGAAGTTTCTCTTTGACCTTAGTGTATGAGACCTACTCCACAGTGTGTTCAGGAATGTGACTTTGTTTTTAGCTTCCTTATTTATTTGTTTTGAATTTGGTTGTAATTTAGTGGGCTTTCACAATATGTAGAATTATATATTTTTACAATTATAAGAAATTGTTTCCCATTATTTCTTCAGTTAGCTTTACTCCACCCCCACCCCTCATTATTTCATTTTGGAATGAGATTTAAATAAAAATTTGAACTTCTTTCTTTATCTTCAATGATTCTTAATACCTCTTTGATATATATTTTTTTTATCTGCTTGTACCTCAACAAGGGATAATTCCACAGTCTTCTAGCTCACTGGCTTGTTTTCAGCTATGCTCAGTTTGTTATCTAACCTAACTATGATCATTTTCCTTTTCTGTAGTTTCAAACAAACTGGCATTTCTATGATCTCTGAGCTCTTTTCCCACAACTATCTTTTCATTTGTTTGTTTGTTTTGTGAAGTGAAGAATTACTTTCATCAAAGATTTTGGCCCTTGTCCTTGGTTAATGAATGATATTTTCTAAACCTTTAGAATTTCCCAAGCAATTGAAATGGCTTTGATATTCACTGAAGACTCCAGACCCCACCTAGGATACAGAAGACCCACCAGCTATAAGCCCAACAAATGGGAAAAAGAAGGGAGGTCGGAGATTGAGTTCAACCATATGGGTCACGAGTCAATAGATCTTGCTTACATAATGAAACCCTGATTAAAAATATGGACACTGAAATATGGGTGACTTTCCAAGTTGGTAATAAACATCGATGTACCAGAGGGTAATGCATCCTTGAGGACAAAGAAGCTCTACATAGAGGTTCTTTCCAGACCTTGCCCTGTATGTCTTCTACTTATGTTCATCCTGATTAGTATACTTTATAATAAAATTGTAGTCAGAAATATAGCACTTTTCTGTGACCTTTGAGTGTTTCCAGAGAATTATTGAACCTAACCTTAGCATTTGCAGCTAAGATACCCAGAAGCATGGGTATCTTAAGAACTCCAAATCTTTAAGCTGAGGTCCTTAGGGAGTAATGGGAACCCTTAAATTTATACCCATAAGGTCATATGTGAGCATATTGGGGACCCTCAAACTTGTACCTGGCATCTGAAGTCTTGGGAAGACATGAAAATCTGAAGGACTGTGTCCTTAAGCTTATCGATTTTGACCTAGCTCATGCTGGTTGTGATCAAGGGAAGAACTGCATTTGTAATTGATGTCAGAGAAGATGTTAAGAGTTGATTTAAAAAAAAATCAGGGTACTATGTATGAATAGCCGTAGTGATACTATCTTGAAAACCCCAGGAGAGGTCGCTCTAAGTTGGATCTAACTCAACAGCAGTGGGTTTATTTGTGTAGAGGGGAAAATACACATGTGTTTGAAAATGTATAGACAATCTCTCTGAATATAGTAACTGTACATACCCCAACTCCTTTATATATTTCTGTGTTATGTCTATGTTGTTGTTAGGTGTTATCTATGTTGTTATTGTTGTTGTTATGTGCCATCAAGTCTGAGTCGGCCCCGACTCATAGCGACCCCTCCTTGGGTTTCTGAGGCGATGTCACTATGGAAGTAGATTGCCCAACCTTTCTTCCAAGGACTGGTGGGTTTGAACCTCCAGCCTTCTGTTTAGCAGTCAAGTGACTTAGGCACTATGCTAGCAGAGCTGTTATCTATGTTATTGGGTGTAAATTCTTTGATTCAGAAGTTTTTTGGTCCCTTTCTGTCCTTCCTCAGAAGGTTTATAGTTCTTTGTCATGCATTCATCCTATGCCCACAATTATTACTGCCTCCTGAAGCCATGATCTTTCAGTACAGTCACCTTCTTGGTGATGTCATTAATTCAGGTCTAGCAGTAGTGGCAGCCTTTATTTACTATTTTACCTGTCCTTTACTGGTATAATACAGATCTCTTGCCACATTTTTTCCTCTTAACATAACTTGGTATTAATTATTATTTGCTTATTTTTATAGTGCTGCTACAACAGAAATTCCACGAATAGATGGCTTTAACAAACAGAAATTTATTTTCTCACAGTTTAGGAGGTGACAAGACTAAATTCAGGGCACTGGCTCTAGAAGAAAATCTGTTTCCATTCAATATCTGTAGGTCTGCTGTTCCTTGGAGATCTCCATGTGTCTTGGCATCAATCTTCCCTGGGTCAAGGAGATTCACAGTGCAGGGACCCCAGGTCCAAAGCATGTGCTCCAACTCTGGCTCTTCTTGGTAGTAGTGAGATCCCTCTTCTCTGCTTACTTCTCTCTCCTTTTATCTTGTAAGATAAAATGTGTAATGCAAGGAAGGGTGTGACTTGAGTAAAAATGAGATGAGTAAGGGTGTGAATTAAATCTTGCCCTTTTGTAAGGCTGTGACTCAAGATACACCCAACAACGGATCCTGACTCATTAAAGTGCATCACAAAATGGAGGATAATGATATCATATCACAAAATGGAAGACAATCACACAATACTGTGAATCATGGCCAAGCTATGAAATAAAATAGGCACAGAGAGGAAGTAAAAATATAGGAAATAAATGAAAGGAAAAAATTACTCTGGGCCAGGGCAGCTAGATAAAAAAGAAAATAGACTGTAAGTGATGGATTGGACTTAACAGCAGTTAGGCAGCCAGGAAAGGCATGCCAAACTAAAACCAAATCTGTTACTATTGATTCTGACTCATGGCAACTGCATGTGTTACAGAGTAGAACTGCTCCATAGGATTTTCTTGGCTGTAATCTTTACAGAAACAAATTGCCAGGCCTTTCTTCTGCTGTACTGCTGGGTGAGCTCGAACTCTGAATCTTTAGGTTAGCAGTCAAGTTTAAACTATTTATACCACACAGGGACCTCTGAAAACATGTCACAGGAGATTAAAAGAAAGGAAAACATTGGAGAAGTGCATCGATGAATAGATCAGATTGGCAAAAGAAATAAATAATTATATATAAAAGTGTGATATCTATAGTAGCAAACAATAGAAACAACCCATATTCAATACTGATGATTGTATACTTGTATGATGAAATACTAAGTAGTGTTTAAAAAACATAATTGAGATCATTATCTCAAGGTATAATAATGATGAAGAGAGAAAGATGAATTGTGTTAAGTGCCAGCGAGGTGGTTCCAACTCAAAATGATCCTTTACACAACAGAATGAAACACTGCCTGGTCCTGCACCATCCTCACAATCGTTGCTGTGTTTGAGTCCATTGTTACAGCTCTGTGTCAATCCATCTTGTTGAGAAGCTTCCTCTTTTAAGCTGACCCTGTACATTACCAAGCATGATGTCCTTCTCCAGGGATAATAATCGGAAGTACATGAGACAAAACCTCTCCCTTCTTGCTTCTAAGGAGCATTCTGGATGCACTTCTTCTAAGACAGATTTGTTTGTTCTCAATCTCAGTCCATGATGTATTCACTATCCTTCAACAGGACCATGATGAGAAGAGAGAGATAATTTGTATAAAGTATTTTTCTTGATTTCATTTTCAAAATACAAAGAAGCAAAAATACATCTATAGAAACCATTTAAGTAAATTTGTTTAAACATATAAATATCATGCAATCCTAGCCTTGAGGTGGAGTTGCCTCAGATTTGCTACGATTTTGTAAAACTCCAACTTTTTACTTTAAACACGATATATGATAAGAACATCAAGTGCTTGCAGTACAAATGATTTACTAATCCTATGCAGATTATTTCCAAAACTATGAAATATTTTTTCTTTCAAATTACAGTAGTGGGAAGGACAAGAAACCATCCCAGTCCTTGACTTGTTGCCAAAAAACATCCAATTGACTCATTCTCTTTAATTGCTTAATCTAAACTATTTCTCCACAGTAGTTTCATAAATACGACATTGAGTCTTTTTTTTTAAGGATGAAAACAGATTTTAATGATTTATTTCAGTTTCACAAATTAGGATAAAGGGAATGTAAGTTGCATCATGCAATAATAACATGCAATGATTTATTTTAAAATATGCATTCTCATCAGGACAAAATCTCCTCCAAGGGGGCACAAACAGATTCTTGGAACTGGAAAAAATTTTCATTGTTTTTATACATATAAAGCACATATATACATGGAGTGCATGAACTGATATAGAGTACATCTGTTGCATGAAAATTTCATGGGATGTGATTAGAAATAAACATGTCTAAGAAGGCAACAAGGAAAATAATATTGAGAAACACTACCTTAAAATATGCCTCCTGTATCTTGGCCAAGGAGCCCTAGTGTCTCAATGGTTAAGCACTCAGCTGCTTTGTGTTTGTGGGAGAAAAGACCTGGTGATCTGCTCCTGCCTAGATTACAGCCTAAGAAATCCTATAAGGCAGTTCTGCTCTGTCCCACAGGGTCTCTGGAAGTCAGAATTGACTTGACGGCACACAACAGTAATATCCCTGGGCTACAAAGCTCCGCCTCTGTTAGGTACTGTTCCTAGGTGAAGGGAACACACTGCTCTCTCTTCCTGATTATCACCTTCCTGAACATCAGTAATAAATTAGAACCAAGGTTGGGCAGTCTATGTCCGTAGTGATACTGCCTCGGAAACCCAAGGAAGGGTCGCTATGAGTTGGATATAACTCTATGGCAGTGGGTTTGGTTTCAGTGAGGTTCAAGACACAAAATTATTGGCAAGTGGGACCCCAACTAACTTCTGGTTCCCCTGTCCTTTGTGCTTTTTAGTTCAGTGCTGAGATAATTGTGTGTATTATGTAACAAGACATGAAGGTGTGTGTTTTGGGAGACTGAGGAAAGGGCTGTAGGTAAACACAGTGTGAGGCCCTCAATGCATTATTTCCCATTACTGATGTTTACACTGGTCACATTAGTTTCAAGCAGTTTACTTCTTTGTGACACTGACACTGTGTAGAACTTGAAGATTTTATATAGAGACTGACTTGAAACTTTGATTTGGAGTCAACAATTTTCTCTCTTTGGGGATTTTAATTTCTCTACTGTGACACTTTTGCCCACCCTTCAACAGAAACACTTACCCCCACACACCTCTGGTAGCGCAGTGCCTAAGGCATTTGATTGCTAATCAGAAGGATGGCAGTTCAAACCCACCAGCCACTCCTTGGAAGGAAGGTTGGGCAATCGACTTCCGTAGTAATACAGCCTCGGAAACCCAAGGGTTGCAATGAGTCGGGTCTGACTCCAACAACAACATAATTCTCATAAGATCTGATTTCATTTTATTATAATTTAGTGTGGATTTTATTCAATATTTAAATGTTCCAAATGATATGATTAATTTAAACAATAATTCAATTATATTTTTTGTTAGAAGTTATGTGGCACTTAGTTTTGGATCCCACTGATCTTTTTTTTTTTTTTCCCCCAATGGTACATCTTTAATCATCTTTTCAAATATCTTAGATTTCAAATATGTCTTTTGGATTTCAGCTCTTCCACTTCTTGGATCAATTTGGGTAATTTATATTTAGCTGCTATCTTCTTTAATAAATGTGTTTGTGAAAGTTTCCTCAAGCTATATATCTTCTTATTCCAGAAAATAATTATCTTTTTTCTTCTTTTAATCTAATACTCCAATTTGTCTGAAATTCATATTACCACTTCTGCTTTCTTTTCTTTAGAATTTGCAGAACATCTTTTGGCCCAGTCCAGCTTCTCAACCTTTGTACATCAGTTGCTTTAAGTATGTTTGCTTCTTCATAACCTAAAATGATAATATTTGCATGTTACAAGGATGATTCAGCCCTTTCACATTTTAGTGAGAATATTTATATACTTGCTTTTATTCCTTTTCATCTTACCTCATGTTACTTGTTTTACTATAACATTTTTTCTTTTTTTTCCCATCTTTTTTCTTATTTTTGCTAATTTTTTCTAGTTGCTTTTCATTCCCTTTCCTCTCTCCTTTTAATGTGAAAGTTTTTCTCCATATTATTTCCTTGATGTTCATCATCCCTTCACTAGTGCTTATGACACACGTGCACATAGTACTATTTTCTGGAAACATCATATTAATTTTTAATCATATTGAAATGATTTATTCCTCTATGTTTCCTCATAATATAATGAGGAGACTTTCACTTTCTAGAATCTATTTTCTGCACTTACTTTCTTACAAACAAAATGCAAACTGCACTACACCTGTGATAGCTGGAGCTGTGTGTCAACTTGGCTGGACCACAATTCGGTGTGGTTTGAGCTGTTGTGATGTGGTTGTTCCCATTATGGGATCACATGACTATGTTTTGAGCAGCCAATCTGTTGAAAGGGATTTCCCTAAGGGTGTGGGCTGCTTCCAGTATATCTGTGGACATCCTGAAAGAGGAGACATTCTTCTGTGGATCAGGATTCTGTTGTGCGCCTACAACTGTCCGTGAGTGAAAATCCACCATTTGGCCTGGAGATCTTGGATTCATCATTCATTAGAGTCAACAGCCGGTACACTGCCTGCCAACCTTGAGCTCCTCATCCCCTGCAGCTGCAAGAGTCGGGAAAAGCCTCTAGCTTGACATTTGATCCAGGAACTTTGGACTTGCCAGCTTCTATAAGTGTGTGAGCCATTTTCCTAAATTAAATCTCTCTCTCTCTCTCTCTCTCTCTCTCTATATATATATATATATAAGCTTTGCTGGTTTTGTTTCTCTAGAAAACCCAGTCTAACATATTTGATACCAGGAGTGTTAGACTGGGAGACAAAATCTTAAGGATGTGCTTCCTAAATTGGTTCTCCAGTTTGATTAATCTTAAAGACACTAGTGACCCTGCCTCTGTTAGTTAAGAGGGCCCTGCTAATCTGTGGCATGAGGTGGCAACATTAATACGTGAAATAGCACTACCAATAGATCAAGTACTTGTGAGAAGTGACGCTCTGGGTGATCGGATATTTGATACTTTTCTGCAATTTTTTCAGCATGAAGAGTATAAGGAAGCTGGTTGGTTGGTCCTACTTACACTAGACAAAGTGTTGAAAGAGTGAGATGAGCTCAGAGCTGCTGAGTCTTGGCTTAAGCGCCACATAAAAGACCTCAGTGCTTCTAGTTGTGCTCTGAAAGAATGTATTATATCTTCCAGTAACAGAGCTGATATTGCTGAAAACCAAACCCAGAGTCTTATTGTAAGGGTGCCTGAATTACAACGCCAATTAAATTGCCAACCCAGAATGGTGTCTGACGTTAAAGTGAGGGTATTGATTTGGAAAAAATGGGATCCTGAAACCAGGAATGGTGACATATGGGCAGAAGATAGTCAGGAAGATCAGGATACAGAGCCTGTAAATTCTGAATCCCTCCCATCTGAAGGGATTACTGTGAAACCATTATCCCTTCCACCTCAGGTTGATGGGATTAGCCAAACTGGTCGTGCTGAGTCATTGCCTGAGGCAGAGGCCATGGAAGACATTGCTGAATGTTCTCAGGAACTGCCCCAACCACCCATTGTTGCTGCTAGAACTATAACAAAAGTTAAGTCCAAGTGAACCCCAAAAGGTGAAATAGAAAGTGTGACTGAAGAGGTGGTATGCTATACCTGAAAAGACCTACTTGATTTTGCTAACATGTACAGACAGAAACCTGGACAGTATGTATAGGAATGGCTACTGAGGGTGTGGGATAATGGTGCAAGGAATGTAAGGTTGGATCAGTCTGAGTTTATTGATTTAGGCCCAATAAGTATGGATTCTTCATTCAATGTCTCAGCTCGAGATGTTAGGAAAGGATCTAATAGTTTATTTGGTTGGCTTACTGAGGCATGGATTATGCGGTGGCCTACCTTAAGTCAAGTTGAAGTACCGGACCTACCCTGGTATAATGTAGAAGAAGGTATCCAGAGGCTTAGGGAAATTGGCCTGTTAGAATGGATTTATTAGATTAAACCCCTAGAACCAGAAATGGTGAGTCCAGAAGACATACCTTTCACCAGTATGGTGAGGAATAAATTTGTGAAGGGAGCTCCAGCATCCTTGAAGACTGCTGTGTTTGCTGTTTTATGTAAACCTGATTTGACAGTGAGAACTGCCCTAATTGAAGTAAGACACTTAACTACGATGGGGTTGATTGGACTCTGTGGTAGTAGGGGCCAAGAGGCAGCAGTTAATTGACAAAGGCAAGGTGGGCATGGTTACCATAATGGACAGCAGAGCCAGAACAGTAATCAGAATAGTCTGACTCGTGTGGAATTATGGCATTGGCTACTTGCTCATGGTTTTCCTAGTAGTGAAATACATGGCAAGCCTACTAAATATTTACTTGATCTGTATAGACAGAAGAATTCTAGGTCACATGAACAGCAACCTAGAGTGAATCACCAGAATACAGAGTCACGACCTCTCAATCAATTCCCAGACTTGAGTCAGTTTACAGACTGACAATCCCTTGAATGAAGGGGAGGCCAGGTCCCTTTGAGAAAGGACCCCACTAAATTGCCAAAAATCTATAATGTCAATCTTTCTCCCAGCCTTCCCCAAAGGGATCTGAGGCCTTTTACAAGAGTGACTGTTCACTGGGGAAAAGGAAATAATCATACTTTTTGGGGATTACTGGACACTGGCTCTGAATTGACACTAATTCCAGGAGACCCAAAATGTCATTGTGGCCCATCTGTCAGAGTGGGGGCATATGGAGGTCAAGTTATTGATGGAATCTTAGCTAAGGTGCATCTCACAATGGGTCCAATGGGTTCCCGAACCCATCCTGTAGTGATTTCCCCAGTGCCCAAATGTACAATTGGAATAGATACAGTCAGCAATTGGCAGAATTCCCACATTGGCTCCCTGACATGTGACATAAGGGCTATTATGGTAGAAAAAGCCAAGTGGAAGCCATTAGAACTGCCTCTAACTACAAAAATAGTAAACCAAACACAATACCGCATCCCTAGAGGGGTTGCAGAGATTACCGCCACCATTAAGGACTTGAAGGATGCAGGAGTGGTGATTCCCACCACATCCCCATTTAATTTGCTTATTTGGCCTGTGCAAAAAGCAGATGTATCTTGGAGAATGACAGTAGATTATCATAAACTTAATCAGATGGTGACTCCAATTGCAGCTGCTGTTCTTGATGTGGTTTCATTGCTTGAGCAAATCAGTACATCTCCTGGTACTTGGTATACAGTTATTGATCTGGCCAATGCCTTTTTCTCAATACCAATTTCAAAGGACCATCAGAAGCAGTTTGCCTTCAGTTGGCAAGGCCAACAGTATACTTTCACAGTCCTTCTTCAGGAGTATATCAGCTCCCCAACACTATGTCATAATTTAGTCCATAGGGATCTTGATCGTCTTTCCCTTCCACAAGACATCACACTGGTCCATTGTATTGATGACATTATGCTGATTGGACCTAGTAAAGAAGAAATATTGATGACTCTAGACTTACTGGTGAGACATATGCATACTACAGGTTGGGGAATTAACCCCCCCAAAAATTCAGGCACCTTACACCTCAGTGAAATTTCTAGGGGTCCAATGGTGTGGGGCATGTCAAGATATTCCTACTAAAGTGAAGGATAAGGTATTGCATCTGGCTTCCCCCAAAACTAAAAAGGAGGCACAACGTCTGGTGGGTCTCTTTGGATTTTGGAGGCAACATATCCCTCATTTGGGTGTGTTGCTGCTGCCTATTTATCAAGTGACTCAGAAAGCTGCTAGTTTTGAGTGAGGCCCAGAACAACAGAAGGCTTTGCAACAGGTTCAGGCTGCCATGCAGACTGCTCTGCCACTTGGGCCATATGATCCGGCTGATCCAATGGTGCTTGAAGTGTCTGTAGTAAATAGAGATGCAGTTTGGAGTCTTTGGCAGGTCCCTATTGGTGAATCACAATGCAGACCCTTGGGATTTTGGAGCATAGCCCTGCTATTCTCTGCAGATAACTACTCTCCTTTTGAGAAATAGCTTTTGACTTGTTACTGGGCTTTAGTAGAGACTGAGTGCCTAACCATGGGCCACCAAGTGACCTTGAGGCCTGAGCTGCCCATCATGAATTGGGTGTTGTCTGACCCACAGAGTCATAAAGTTGGACATGAACAGCAGCACTCCATCATTAAATAGAAGTGGTATATCATAGATCGGGCTTGAGCAGGGCCTGAAGGCACAAGTAAGTTGCATGAGGAAGTGGTCCAATTGCCTATGATTTCCACTCCAGTCACGTTACCTTCCCTCTCCCAGTCTGCACCTATGGCCTCATGGGGAGTTCCTTATGATCAGTTGACTGAGGAAGGGAAAACTCATGTCTGGTTTACATATGGTTCTGCATAATATGCAGGCACCACTAGAAAGTGGACAGCAGTGGCACTGCAGCCCCTTTCTGGGACTTCCTTAAAGACAGTGGTGAAGGGAAATCCTCCCAATGGGCAGAACTTAAAGCCGTGTATATGGCTGTTCACTTTGCATGGAATAAGAAATGACTAGATGTGTGATTATATAAGGATTCATGGGCTATGGCCAGTGGCTTAGCTGGATGGCTTGGGACCTGGAAGGAGCATGATCGGAAGATTGGTGATAAGGATGTATGGGGAAGAGGTATGTGGATAGATCTCTCTGAATGGACCAAAGGAGTAAAGGTATTTGTGTCTCATGTGAATGCCCACCAAAAGATGGCCTAGGCAGAGGAGGATTCATCCAATCAGATGGATAGGATGATGCATTCAGTGGAAACCAGCCATCCTTTTTCCCCAGCTACTCTTGTCATTGCTCAATGGGCTCAGAAACAAAGTGGCCATGGTGGCAGGGATGGAGGTCATGCATGGGCTAAGCAACATGGACTCCTGCTTACCAAGGATGATTTGGCTACTGCCACTGCTGAGTGCTCAATCTGCCAGCAGCAGAGACCAACACTGAGTCTGCGATATGGAACCATTCCTCAGGGTGATCAGACAGCAACTTGGTGGCAGGTTGATTACATTGGACCACTTCCATCATCGAAAGGACAACGTTTTGTTCTTGCTGGAACAGACACTTATTCTGGATATGGATTCACCTTCCCTGCATGCAATGCTTCTGCCAAAACTACCATCCATGGACTTACAGAATGCCTTATCCACCATCATGGTACCCCACACAGAGTGGCTTCAGATCAAGGGACTCACTTCACAGCAAATGCAGTGTGGCAATGGGCTTATGCTCATGGAATTCACTGGTCTTACCATGTTCCCCATTATCCTGAAGCAGCTGGCTTGATAGAATGATGGAATGGGCTCCTAAAAACACAATTATGGCACCAGTTAGGTGACAATACCTTAAAGGATTGGGGCAATGTTCTTCAGGAGGCTGTATATGCTCTAAACCAGAGTCCAATATATGGTTCTGTTTCTCCAGTAGCCAGGATTCATGGGTCCAGGAACCAAGGGGTGCAAATGGGAGTGGTACCACTCTCTATTACCCCTAGTGACCCACTCAAAAAATTTTTGTTTCCTGTCCCTGCAACCCTATACTATGTGGGTCTGGAGATCTTAGTTCCAAAGGGAGGAACACTCCCGCCTGGAGACACAATATGGATTGCATTGAACTGGAAATTAAGAATGCCACCAAGCCGTTTTGGCTTCCTCATGCCTCAGGATCAACAGACAAAGAATGACATTACTGTACTATCTGGTGTGATAGATCCTGATTACCAAGAGGAAATTGGATTGGCTTTACATAATGGAGGTAAAGAAGAATATGTCTGGAATACAGAAGATTCTTTAGGATGTCTCTTAGTACTCCCATGCCCTGTGATTAAAGTCAATGGAAAATTACAGAAACCCAATTCTGTTGTGACTGCTAATGGACAAGACCCTTCAGGAATGAAGGTTTGGGTCATCCCACCAGGCAAAGAACCATGAAGTGCTTGCTGAGGGCAAGGGAAATACAGAATGGGTGGTGGAAGAAGGTAGTTCTGAATATCAACTATGACCATGTGACCAGTTGCAGAAACAAGGACTATGATTGTTACATTTCTCCATTGTATATGTGCATCAAATATTTTTGTTTCCTTCTGTTATGAACTGTGAAATGTAAATAAGGTTAATGCGTTTTGGTTGTACATGTGTTAGCATATCATGTTAGGCACAAATATGACTTTAAAATTGTCCATATTTAGAGATTATATATGGTTAAGAAGATGTGTACAACTGCCAAGTTGACAAG
>NW_006921594.1:22295915-22316880 GCF_000298275.1 Orycteropus afer afer
CTTCTGAGGAGTGGCTGGTGGGTTTGAACTGCCAGCCTTCTGGTTAGCAGTCAAGTGCCTTATCCACTATGCTACCAGAGCTCTCTCTCTCTCTCTCTCTCTATATATATATATATAAGCTTTACTGATTCTGTTTCTCTAGAGAACCTAGTCTAACACAACACCTAATGACTTCTCAGGAATTTATGAAGGCAGAAATGCATCAAAGCTCAATATTATACAAAAAAAAGATATAATATGCACAATAGGCTAATTATAGAATAGTATACATTACTGCATGTTGTTACAGTTTTATAGTCATAAAGATCTAAGACATCCAAGTCCCTGTAATCATAAGCCATAGTATAATGAAATTTTTCCTATCTATTTGATTTCACAGAATTTAGTCACATACATACAATGTAGATATAAAGCTGTTTTATAGTGTTTTTACAATTGAAACTTGGGTAATTAAAATATCTGGATTAAAATGGAAGTTTTTTTGGTTATAAAGGTAGAATTCCCCTGAAAAATCAATATAATAAAATACTCATATATATATTTTTAAATGGGATGTTGTTTTCAGTTCCTTTTCTCTCTGTATGTTAACAAATAATTCAATTTCTTAAATTAATGGCTGTTGCTGCTGTTAGGTATCCTCAAACTGATTTCAACTCATAGCAACCCACATGATAGACTAGCTCTGTTCCATAGAGTTTTCTAGGCTGTGATCTTTATTGGAACAGATCACCACATTTTTGTTCTGCAGAGCCACTGTGTGGATTTGAACCACTAACCTTTCAGTTAGTAGCTGAGTGCTTAACTGTGGTGCTACCAAGACTCCTTCTTAAATTAGTTAGGGTACTATTTATAATTCTATTAGAAACAAATAACTAGTTTTAAGCTAGTATATCTTTATGATATGCTCATATGCAACTTCAACTTGAAGATGAAGACAATTATAACAAGTCCATGAGAGCCAAAATATGACCTTGAATATATCCCTCCTGAATTTAGAGACCATTTAAAGAATAGATTTGATACACTGAACACCAATGACCAAAAACTAGAAGAATTGTGGGATGAGATCAAGAATATCATCCATGAAGAAAGCAAGAGGTCATTAAAAAGACAAGAAAGGAAGAAAAGACCAAATGGATGTCAGAAGAGACTCTGAAACTTGCCCTTGAGTGCAGAGTAGTTGAAACTGATGGAAGAAATGACAAGATAAAAGAGCTGAATGGAAGATTTCAAAGAGCAGTTTGAGCAGACAGAGCCAATTACTATAATGAAATGTACAAAGACCTGGAGTTAGAATACTGAAAGGGAAGAATATACTTGGCATTTCTCAAGATGAAAGAATGAAGAAAAGAAATTAAGGCTTGAGTTGCAATATTGAAAGATTCTATGGGCAACATATTGAATGATGCAGGAAGCATCAAAAGAAGATGGAAGGAATACACAGAGTCACTGTATCAAAAAGAACTGGTCAAAGTTCATCCATGTCAGGAGGTGGCATATGTTCAAGAACAATGGTATTGAAGGAAGAAGTTGAAGCTTCACTGAGGGAATTGGTGAAGAACAAGGCTCTAGGAATTGACGGAATACCCACTGAGATATTTCAACAAATGGATGACCTGCTGGAGGCACTCACTTGGTTATGCCAAGAGATCTGGAAGACAGCTAGCTACCTGGCCAACTGCCTGGAAGAGATCCATATTAGTACCCATTCCAAAGAAAGATGATCCCACAGAATGTGGAAATTATCAAAGAAAATAATTAATATTGCATGCAAATAAAATCTTGCTGAAGATAATTCAAAAATGGTTGTAGCAATATATTGACAGAGAACTTCCAAAAATGCAAGCTGGATTCAGAAGAGGATGTGGAATGAGGGGTGTCATTGTTTCTGTCAGATGGATCTTGGCTCAAAGCACAGAATACCAGAAAGATGTTTACTTGTGTTTTATTGACTATACAAAAATATTTGATAGTGTGGATCATAACAAATTGTGAATAACACTGAGAAAAATGGGAATTCCAGAACACCTAATTGTACTCATGAGGAACCTGTACATAGACAAGGAGGCTGTCATTTGAACAAAACAAGGGGACAATGCATAGTTTAAAATCAAGAATGTGTCAGGGTTATATCCTTTCCCCATACTTACTCAACTGGTATGCTGAGCAAGTAATCTAAGAAGCTGGACTACTTGATGAAGAACATGGCATCAGGATTGGAGGAAGAATCATTAACAACCTGTGATACGCTGATGATGCATTTTTGTTTGCTGAAAGTGAGGATGACTTGAGGCACTTACTGATGGAGACTGAAGAATACAGTCTGCAGTATGGATCACATCTCAATATAAAGAAAACAAAAATTCTCACAACTGGACCTATAAGTAGCACCACGATAAATGAAGAAAAGATTGAAGTTGTCAAAGACTTCACATTGCTTGTTTCTACAATTGATGCCATTGGAAGCAGCAGTGAGGATATCAGACAATGTACAGCACTGGGCAAATTGGCTGCAAAAGACATCTTTCAAGTGTTGAAGAGCAAAGATGTTTCCTTGAGGACTAAGGTGCACCTGACCCAAGCCATGGTATTTTCACTCACCTCATATGCATGTGAGAGCTAGACAATGACTAAGGAAGACCGAAGAAAGGTGGATACGTTTGAGTTGTGAAGCTGGTGAAGAATGCTGAAAGTATGGTGGATTGCTAGAAGAACTAGCAAGTCTGTCCTGTAGGAAGTACAGCTGGAATGCTCCTTGGAAGCGAGAATGGCCAGACTTTGTCTCACCTACTTTTGTCATGTTGCCAGAAGGCACTGTTCCCTGGAGAAGGATGTCATGCTTGGTAAGGTAGAGGGTTGACGAAAGAGGGAAGGCCCTCAACTAGATGGAATGACACAGTGGCTGTGGTGATGGGCTCAAGTATAGCAAGGATCATGGAGCTGCCGGTACCAGGCAGTGTTTCGTTCTGCTGTGCATAGGGTTTCTTCTGTGGTGGTAGTCACCTAATGGTCCAGGCTATGGCCTGGCGGTGGGAGGAGGAACAAGAAAGGTGGCTGAGGGAAGAGGCAGAAGAGGAGATGGAGGGAGGTGGACAGTGCTGGAAGAGTTTAAAGCCCATTACAGGGGATGAGGAAGGCAGACTGGAAGGAAGAAAAGGAAGGAAGGCAGCGACAAGGTGGGCTAGCCTAATGGCTTGATAATGAGTGTGTTCCACAGTAGACAGATGGCAAGTGTAGCTTTTAGAGAATGGGTGGTAATCATGTAGGACCAGCTGTGGTGGAGCCAAAGTTTATATGCAGTCCCTCTGTGCAGCAGGAGCTACATGGGGTCTGGGACTGCTTCTCTCCTGTGTATAACATGATGTTGGCACAACATTAAAGTCACATAACTTCTTATTACACAGAACATATTGTGGACTTTAAGCAATGTATAATTGTCTTAACCCATTGGAAAATAACAATAAGAAATAGATTTAATGTTACATAATGATGTTTTAATGAAAAATAGCTATATATTACAAAAAAGGTTTGTGAGAAGAATTACATTGTTTAACATTTTTATAAATATCTTAATGTCTGCTTTGATAGAGAACAGCTGTATTCCCATATGCATTTTGGCATTCAAATGTATTTTGGTTGAAGTAATGAAAAAATACAGTATCACATAAATATATAGTTGCAAAAGAGAGGAATCTTTTAATAACTTCTTCAGATAATTATGAATATTCTTCTTGGAAACTCCATCCACACTCAAGAAGTTATATTTCTGGGTAAGATTTAATATTGTTAAGATGTCAGTACTACTCTAATGGATCTAAAGATTCAATGTTATCGCTATCAGAATCTTAACTTTTCTTTTTTTGTAGAAAATGATAATCTGATTTTTTTTTGTGTAGAAAATGATAATCTGATTCTAAATTTTTTTTTGTAGAAAATGATAATCTGATTCTAAAATTTATGTGGAATTAAAAGAGACTCAGATCACTGAAAATAATCCTTAAAATGAAGATCAAAATTGGAGGATTCATGTTTCTTGATTTCAAAACTTAGTACAAAGTTTTTAACTTGTACAAAGTAATAGTAATCAAGCCAGTGTGACACTGGCATAAGGATAGATATACAGACCAATAGAATCAAATTGAGAGCCCAGAAATAGTCCTATACATCTATGATCAACTGATTTTGGAGAAGGGCACTAAGACCATTCAATGAGGAAAGAATAATCCTTTCAAAAAATCACCCTGGGACAACTGCGCATTCATGTACAAAAGAATGAAGGTGGATATTCATCTCATACCATACTAAAAAAATAAAAATGAACACAAAATGGATCTAAATCTGGAGCTGAAACTCTGAAGAGAAAAACATAGGAGTAAATTTTCATGATCTTGGATTAGGCAATAGATTCTTAGATATGACACCAAAAGCATGAGCAACAAAAGAAAAAATAAATTAAATTTCATCACAATTAAAAACTTCCATGCTCCAAAAGACACAGGAAAGTGATAGGATAACCCACAGAATAGGAGAAAAGGTTTACAAATTATATATAGAATAAGAGATTTTTATCTGGAATATATGAAGAACTTTTACAACTAAATAATAGAAAGATGATAATCCAATTAAAAATGGGCAAAGGATTTTAATAGATACTGGCCAATAAGCACATTTAAAGAGGGTAGACACGTAAGTCATGAGGAAATGGAAAGCAAAACTACAATGAGACCCACTTCACATCTACTAGGATGGCTATAATTAGGGAGAAAAAGAAGGAATGTAACAATGTTAGTGAGGATGTGGAGAAACTGGAACCCTGCAGTGTAGTAAATTACTATGGCTTTTCTAGCCATGAGTCTTTGTAAATTCTGTGGTGGAATTTGTTGTGAGCAACTGAGGTGCTCCTGATTGTAAAAGTTATCCACCTGGGGTATTTCTGTTGTGTGCAGCACTAAGCAATGTTCTGGGAGGTTCCTGCTCTCTCTCAGGTGCTTAGAATTCTGATGCTATGATTGGTTGGTTTGGCCACTCTGCCAGGTTTAAAAGGAGGCCTCCTAGAGGCAGAAGTAGTCTCTCTCTGACTGCTGGTTGAGGAAGACATGCTGCTGAAAGAGACATGTGCTTCTGGGAAACACAAGAGACACTCATTGCTTAGTGAGACCCCGAGGGACATACACTGTTGGGAGAGAGACTGTGAAAGACTGTTGGGAGAGAGACTATGGGCTGGGAGAGAGACTGAGTGTTTTTCCTGAGCTTGAATTGTAGCCTGGTGCAATAAACCCCGTAATCTGTGAGTTCTGTGTGGCCACTGCAGCGAATTACTGAACCCAGGAGAGAGGTGGTGGGTGTTTTGGGTGGAAGGGTTGGTGAAAGGGCTGGAGGGAGGCAGCATGTCTGGCCTTGTAAGAATAGGCCTTGGGTTACTCTGTCTTCATCTTGTGTGGTTAGAGGAGGTCGGGAGTTGTGGCCTCCTTGCCCTTTTTGCAAACCCTCACACACTGCTAGTGGGAATATAAAATTATGCTGCCACTTTGAAAGATAGTTTTGAAATTCCTCAAATAGTTAAGCCTAGACTCACCATGTGACCAAAAATTGCACTCCTAGATATGTATCCAAGAGAAATGAAAACATATGCCAACACAAAAACTTATATATGGAATGTTCACAGCAACATTATTTATAATAGCCAAAAGGAGGAAGCAACACAAATGTCCACCAACTGATAAATGTAATGTACCCATACAATAGAATATTATGTCATAAAAGGAATGAAATAATGATACATGCTACCACATAAGTGGACCTTGAAAACATTACACTAAATGAAATAAATCAGAAAAGGCCACATATTATCTGGTACTATCTATATGAAATGTCATTAGTAGCCAAATCTACAGAGATAGAAACTAGATTTGTGGTTGCTTAAACCTTGGAGGTGATGTGGGTAAAAAAAGTGAAATAGATGAAGCATTAAGTTTTTTATTTTATTTTATTTTATTTTTTAATAGTGCTTTGGGTGAAAATTTATAAAGCAAATTCACTTTCCATACAGCAGTTCACATACACTTTGTCTACAATTTATCCCAATGCAACAGCTCCCCTCCCACTTCCTCCTGATAGTTACCTCTTCCCTGTGTCCATCCTTCCATGCACTCCTGCCCCCTGAGCTGTCTCCTTGTACACAAACAGCCCTTCTTTCTCTTTCTCTCATGATTGTTCTCTCTGGGGAGTGTACCTACCTCAGGTAAATGTTCAACTCATATGCCTGTCTTTTGTTGGGCTGGAAGTCACAAGTGTGGGTTCAATTCCAGACCTGAGACCATAGTCTCAGTGGTTCCACCAGGCTCTATCACACCAGCAAACTTGGTGGCCCCTCCTTTTTTTCCCAAGTGATTTTGAGGTTTTTTCCCACATTGTTCTCCCTCTCTATCCAGGATCTCCTACATAGATCCCCCTCCAAGTGGTTGACAGTGATAGCTGGGCACCATCTAGTTCTTCTGGTCTCATAGTTGTATAGGCTGTGGATCACATAGTGTACCAGTTGCTAGGACCAATTGTTTCCATGAATCTTTGGTTTCTTTCATTCTTCTTTGCACTGGATGAGGAGAGACCCGTCGTTGCATCTCAATGGCTGCTTGCAAGCTTTTAATATCCCAGTCGCTATTCACCAAAGTAGGATATGGAACAATGTTTTGTGTAGTAAGTTATGCCAATCAAGTTTGATGTCCCCTGCGACTATGGTCCTGAGCCCACAGGTTCAACTACTAGCTTCATCTGGGTAGCTGGCTTTGACCAGTAAATGACTAAGATCATGTCCCTTGACAGCTCTGCTATACACCTAGGAATTCTTACAGAACATACAAATAACACTTGTAGAACTATTGTCTGCCAACCCTATATATGGTCTTGGGTACACTACCCGGCTGCATAGACATACTTAATAGTTCAGCCTGTCCGCCCATCTATCTACCCATAGATCAATGTTTGCCTTCACTGACAACACAGTAGTATAAGTGCAAAAGGGTTCATCTTTGTTGTCTGCACCTACCATGTACCTCTCTATGTTTTCCTTTTCCTCAATGCCACCATGTTCATCACTCACATTTGGTCCATTGCCCTTCTCTTCACCCAAATCAATATTTATCTCTACCTATCTAACAGTGACCCCTCCCCCTCCCATCCTAGTAATAAATAAATAAAGAAAATTTCCTTTCATATATAAACCTTTCCTTAACTTTTTACAACAGACCAGTACAATAGTTATCCATCTGAATCTGACTTATTTCATTCAGCATAATGTCCTCAAAGTTCATCTACATTATGCGGTATTTTTCAGAATCTACGTTATTCTTTAGGGTTGCACAGTATTCCACTATGTGTATGTACCATAGTTTGGTTAGTTCAGTTGATGGACACCTAGGTTGTTTCCAACTTTTTGCTATTGTAAATAGTGCTGCAATGAACATGGGTGTGAATATGTCTGTTCTTGTCATGGCTCTCACTTCTTTAGGATATATACCTAGTAATGGAATGGCTGGGTCAAATGGTATTTCTAATTCCAACTTTTTAAGGAATCACCATACTGCTCTTCACAGTGGTTGTACCATTTTACAGTCCCAGCAGTGGTGATTGAGACTCCCAATCTCTCCACTTGCCAGCATTTGTTATTTTCTGTCTTGTTGAACTTTGCTACTAGTGCTGGGGCAAGATGGTATCTCGTTGTTTTGATTTGCATCTTTCTAATAGCTAATGATCGTGAGCATTTCTTCATATTTTTGTTGGCTGCCTAAATATCCTCCTTAATGAAGTGTCTATTCATGTCTTCTGTCCATTTTTTAATTGGATTATTTGTCTTTTTGTTATTGAGGTGTTGGAGTTTTCTATAAATTCTAGAGATGAGTCCCTTAAGAGATAAGTCTAGAGATAAGATATGTCATTGCCAAATATTTTTTCCCAATCTATAGGTTCTCTTTTAACTTTTTCGGATAAGTCTTTTGAAGCACATAAAAATTAATTTAAAAAATTAATTTTGAGAAGGTCCCATTCATCTGGTTTCTCTTCTGCTGTTTGTGCATTTTTTTTGGGTTATGCTTGATAGTCTATTTATGCCATATATCAGGGCCCCTAAATTTGCCCATAGTTTTCCCTTGAGGAACTCTCTAGCTTTAGATTTCACATGTAAGTCTTTGATCCATCTGGCGTTAGTTTTTGTGTATGGTGTGAGGTACAGATCTTGTTTCATTTTTCTGCAAATGGATATCCAGTTTTGCCAGCACCATTTATTAAACAAATATTATCTTCCCCATTTAAGGGATTTAGGCTCTTTGTCAAAGATCAGCTGAACATAGGTTGATGGACCTATTTCTGGGTTCTCAATTCTATTCCATTGGTCTATGTGTCTGTGATTGTAACAATACCAGGCAGTTTTGACTACTGTGGCTGTATAGTAGGTTTTGAGATCCGGCAGTGTGAGACCTCCTACTTTGTTCTTCTTCAATATTGCTTTCCTTATCTGAATTCTCTTTCCTTTCCATATGAAGTTAGTCATTGGTTTTTCCATATGCTTAAAAGATGTTGATGGGATCTGGATTGGGATTGCATTGAATGTATAGATTGCTTCGGGTAGAATTGACATTTTCACAATGTTCAATCTTCCTATCCACGAACATGGTATTTCTTCCCTTTAGGTAGATCTCTTATGATTTCTTGAAGTAGTTTTTTATAACTTTCTTTGTAGAGGTCTTTTTTGTCCCTGGTAAGATTTATTCTCAAATATTTTATTTTTTTGGTGTCCATGGTAAATGGTATTGATTTCCTTATCTCTTTTTCAGCAATCTCTTTGCTGCTGTAGAGGAATCTGAATGATTTTTGGATGTTGATCTTGTATCCTGCCACGATGCTAAATCTCTCAATTAGTTTCAGTAGATTTTTGACTGAGTCTCTTGGGTTTTCTAGGTATAGGATCATACCATCAGCAAATAGGGATAGTTTGACTTCTTCCTTACCAATATGAATGCCTTTGATTTCCCTTTCTTGCCTTATTGCCCTGGCTAGGACTTCCAGTTCAATGTTGAATAGAAGTGGTGATAGATGGCATCCTTGTCTGGTACCTGTTTGCAAGGGGAATGGTTTCAGTCTCTCTCTACTGAGAATAATATTAGCTATTGGTTTTGCATAGATGCCCTTTATTATGTTGATGAATATTCCTTCTATTCCTATTTTGCTGAGAGTTTTGATCAGGAATGGGTGTTGGATTTTGTCAAATGCCTTTTCTGCATCAATTGGTATGATCATGTATTTCTTTTTCTTTGTTTTATATATGTGGTGGATGACACTGCTTGTTTTTCTTATGTTGAACCATCCTTGCATATCTGATATGAACCCCACTTGGTCATAATGAATGATTTGCTTGATATGTTGTTGGAGTCTATTAGCTAGGGTTTTGTTGAAGATTTTTGCATCTATATTCATGAGGGATATTGGTCTATAGTTTTCCTTCTGAGTGATGTCTTTGCGTGGTTTTGGTATCAAGATTATGCTTGCTTCATAAAATGAATTAGGGAGGATTCCATCCTTTTCTATGTTTTGGAACAGTTTAAGTAGGATTGGTGTCAGTTCTTCTCTGAAGGTTTGGTAGCATTCTCCGGTGAAACCATCTGGGCAGGACATTTTTTTGTTGGTAATTTTTTGATGACCTGTTCAATTTCTTCTTTTGTTATGGATCTGTTCATCTTTTCCACATCAGTCTATGTTAGTTTAGGTAAGTGGTGTTTCTGGAAATCTGTCCATTTCTTCCAGATTTTCAAATTTGTTGGAGTACAGTTCTTCATAGTATCCTGATATTATCCTTTTTGTTTCAATTGGTTCTGTTGTGATATCACCCATTTCATTTCTTACTCGTGTTATTTGTATTCTCTCCCTCTTTTCCTTTGTTAAATTTGCCAGTGGTTTCTCAATTTTATTCAAAAAGCCAAATTCTGGTCTTGTTGATTTTTCTATTGCCTTTCTATTTTCTGTTTCCTTGATTTGTGCTCAAATCTTTATTATTTCCTTTCTTCTTGTGACTGTAGGCTTATCTTGCTGTTCTTTTTCTAAATGTTGAAGATGTTGATTGAAAGTGTTGATTTTGTCTCTTTCTTCTTTTTTGATGTGTGCATTTATTGCTATAAATTGGCCTCTGATCACTGCTTTTGCTGTGTGCCAAACATTTTGGTATGTTGGCTTTCATTATCGTTTGATTCAAGGAATTTTTGAATTTCAATTTTTATTTCTTCTCTTACCCAGTCTTTCTTAAGGAGGGTATTGTTCAGTTTCCATGAGTTTACTCTTTTCCCGTTGATATTCCTATTGTTGATTTCTAATTTGATAGCTTTATGATCTGAGAAGATGCTTTGCAGTATTTCAATGTTTTTTAAATTTATTAAGCTTTGCTTTATGGCCTAACATATGATTTATCATGGAAAATGTTCCATGTGCACTGGAAAAGAATGTATATTGTGCTGTTGTTGGGTGAAGTGCTCTGTAGATGTCTATAAGCTTAAGTTGGTGGATTGTATTGTTTAGCTCTTCTGCGTTTTTGTTGAGTTTCTTTCCAGTTGTTTTATCTTTCATTGAAATTGGTGTATTAAAGTCTCCTACTATGACTGTGGAGTCATCTATATGCCTTTTCAACTCTTTTAAAGTCTGATTCATGTATTTTTGGGCTCTTTCATTGGGTCCATAGATATTTATTATGGTTATATCTTCTTGTTCAATTGATCCTTTAATCATAATATAATGTCCTTCCTTGTCCTATTTGGTGGTTTTTGTCTTAAAGTCAATTTGATCAGAAATTACTATTGCCACTCCTCCTCTTTGATGGTAGCTATTTGCTTGATCTACCTTTTTCCAACCTTTGATTTTTAGTCTACTTTTGTCTTTGTCTCTAAGGGGTATCTCTTGTAGACAGTATATTGATGGGTTTTGTTTTCTTATCCAATCCATTAACAATCTGTAATTATCGATAAGTATGAATTGGTTGCTGTCATTTTGTTGTGGGTTTTTTCATGGTGTCCCTGGTTTCTTTGTTCCATATTGTTTTCTGTGCTGAGTTCATTATGTTTATGAATCATGTTATCATTTCCTTTTTTGCTGTTGTTTTAGAATTTTCTGAATATCTGTGCTTGTCCTTTATTTTGATGTGAATGTTTATCATTTTTCTTTGCAGTTGCCATGTGCTTTATAATTTTCTCCCTGAGTTTAGAACACTCCATTCTATCTTTCAACTCTCTTGACTTCCTCATCATTTAGAAGTTGTGTAACTACATAATATTTTCGCTCTTTTTGGTTTGTATTGTCCTCTTTTGCCAACTGATGTCTCTGGTTCCCTGTTTATAATCTTGTAAGCTTATTTTACTTTGGATATGTCCATAGCTGTGGTTTCTGGTTTATATCATCTTGTGTATTAATGGTCGTTTGTTATTTGCTATCTTTGGTTCTCTGTTCAAAGCACTCCCTCTTGTAAGGTTGGTCTGGTTTTAACAGTTTCCCTTAGTTTCTGCTTATCTGGAAATCTTCTAATTTCACCATCATATTTGAGGGACGATTTTGCTGGGTGTATAACTCTTGGTTGAAAATTTTTCTTTCAGGGTTTTGTGTATATCATCCCATGGTCTTCTCGCTTGCATGGTTTTTGCTGAGAAATCAGAGCTTATTCTTATTGGTTGTCTTTTGTAAGTAACTTTTTGTTTTTCCTGTGTTGCTCTCAGGATTCTTTCTTTGTCTTTGGTTTTGGTGATTTTGATGATATGTCTTGGTGATTTTCTTTTGGGGTCTATCTTGTTTGGGGTTCATTTGACTTCCTGAATGGATATATTCTCATCTTCCATCATATCTGGGAAGTTCTCTTCCAACAAATCTTGGAAAATTTTCCCAGTGGTTTTATTTTTCCTTCCTGTTCTGGAATTCCAATGACATGTAGGTTATTCCTTTAGATGGTATCCCAAATGAACTTTGTTGTTGTTGTTATGTACCATCAAGTCAGACTCGACTCATAGCAACCCCTTCTTGAGTTTCCAAGGTAGTATCACTACAGAAGTAGATTGCCCCATCTTCCTTCAGAGGAGTGGCTGGTGGGTTTGAACCACCAGCCTTCTGGTTAGCAGTCAAGTGCCTTAGGCACTATGCTACCAGAGCTCCCACATAAACTTTAGGATTTTTTAATTTTGTTTTGATCATTTTTCTGATTGATCCCTTTCCAAAGAAGCATTTAGATATTTGTCTTCAATCTCATTAATTTTGTCATCCATTGCATCAGTTCTATTCCTTTGCTCTTTCAATGTGTTATCTGTTTCTGACAATTTAGTATTAATCTTCTGGATTTCTATCTGTATATTTTGAATCATTTCTAATTATTCATTTATTTTGTTATTTTGTTCTTGTATTTTCTTCCAAAATTCTTCTAGGGTTTTGTCTGTGTTTTCCTTGATCTGCCTCTCAATCCTTTGAAGATACCTAAATATAATTCTTTTGAATTCCTTATCAGGGTGTTCCAATGCTGCTTCTTCCTCAGGGGTGTACCCTGGGTCTGTATCCTGCTCCCTTGTTTCTATCACTTTATCTTGCTTTTTTGTACAGACTGTGATGGTCTGTTGTCTCTGAGACATTGTGACATTGTTTTATTTAGATCTCTGTTAACTGTTTGTGAAAAGCAGTTGAGGGTGAGTCAGGCTCTTCTTAGTGGTTGTTTATCTTTGGCCTTTCCAGTCGTCCACCTTCAGAATGTCCTGATGCTTCCCAGAAAGTGGAGCCTGTTCTTAAGTCCCTGGAATCTGGAAGAATGCTGTCACTTTAAATATCCAAAATGGTCAAACTGCTTGCAAACATTCAAAAGGGCTGCCCCCTCCGGACATGCAAAAGTTCACAGCTCAACATACCTTTCTCTTCACTGCTTCCCTTTTATTCACCAGCCACGAAAGCAGTCCTTCCTGCCGTCCCTGGCTAACAGGGGTGATTTTTAGGTTAATTCTTAGGTCCTACCTCCACTCGGCAATATCTAAGCTGTCTGTACCATCAGGATCACTGCCAGACTGCAGATTCATGTGTCTCCTTTTTGGTGTTTTCATGCTAATTCTTCTGCTAGTTGGAGTTTAGTTCACTTCTATATCCTTTTCTTCAAAGCTCAGAGGTCCAGAATTATCTTCTGTATCTGTGTTAATTGGTTCCCCTTTTCTTTGTTGAAGAGGGTCTGTGCAGTCTTTCTGCGTATTCTGCCATCTTACCACTTGTTTCCTTTTGTTTTGTTTTTGGATGTAATGACAATATTCTGAAATTCACTGTGGTCATGACTGCACGTGTCTGTGAATATACTAAAAACCTTTGACTTACTCACTTTAGATGTAGAAATTCTAAGAAATGTAAGTTGTATCTCAATAAAGCTGTTTAAAATAAGCTCACAAGTGTTGGTTTCTTAAAAGTTAGTTCTAGTGGGCAATCTGAAACTAGTTCAAGCAATATTTCTTACTCTGTAACATAAAATCCACTGGCCTATCTAGCATTTTGAATGGATCTTCTACCCATGTATGATTTTGACCTTGCAGATCTCTTGAAAAGGTCACAGACATGGTCAAAGTTTCACAGAGAACACTTTGAATACTTGTGTTTTAGGCAGCAGAATTTGAACTTTGAAGAGATACGATTTGGTTAGAAAATGCTCTTCGGGAGAGTCCTCTGATACTTTGAAGTCATCTCTCTCTGACTGGCTTCAAAATAGTGTTCAACATTGTTTAGATAGAGTAAATACACATTTATATTCATATTGGTTTTAAAACAATTGCCAAATACACATGAAACTAAGTTTAATTAAGGAGATGATACAATAGCAAAGCTGAGAAAAGAAGATTTTGGGGAAAAAGTTGGAAAACTTTACCGAAATTATGAGGGCACACATGAGATAAAACATTTCACAGGAGGAAATTGTCTGAGCAAAGGCAGCTTTGGAAACCTGACTCTGAGGAGCAGAAAAAGGAGAGCCAGACACATTGTGATTCTGCAGATAGGATCCAGGAAGCTCCAAGTTCATGCTTCATGGAAAAAATCTCAGGAGGGGAGAAGAATCTCCCCAAGAAGTGAAGGAGTGGGTTTTGGGCCCGATAAGTAGTCTTAGGATAAATAGACATTCTTTCCCATGCAGGAGGTAAATAAAGGTCAATAGTTCTTACTCATAGCTAAAGGTAAAATTATGGGTGAATTTTGATTAACTTTTGATATAGCTATTTTTGTTGTTGTTGTTAGGTGCCAATGAGTCAGACCCAATTCATAACAAATCCTCCTTGGATTGCTGAGGCAGTATCACTACCGAAGTAGAGTGCCCAATCTTCCTTCTGAGGAGTGGATTAATGAGAATAAGTGTTCTCATTATTATGAGAACAACAAATTTAGGCAGTTTAAATGGTAAGTGTATACACTGTATTTGAGCAGACATGGCAAGGTATGGGTGGTATAAGAAAGATACAAAAGTTTGGGATAGTTATTGAATCCCAAGTTTTGGTCAATCCTTACCCCAAATACTCAGCCAGGAATCTATTAAGATAAGGCTGTCCTCACACCTGTTTCAGGGCTGTTCTTATATATGCCTTATCACTTTTATATAGTTTATTCATTCTTTTAGGACACTCTATATTATTGAGTGACCAGGCCTTCCAAATTCATTCAAATTTATCACTAGTTTATGTGCTTGGTTGATCCTGGTACAAATAACTTCAAGGTTAATTTTGGGTTTTTATAATTTTGTTTGAATTTGTTTCTTAATGTGTCATCCTTTCACAAATATTTTTGGAGTATTTATGGAGTGTTACTGTAAACACTAAACTTGGTCTTCCTTTAAGAAAGCATACCTGTAAAACTTTTATCTTAGGGTAAGACTATAAATGTGTAGATACGCATACCATTTATTGGTGTGCATAGCTGCTTTTAATTTCAAATAAATTATTGCAAAATAAAAGAGGGTACTTATATGGAAAAGATGCAGCACACTGCCCTATTTCTAGAACACACAGGGTCCTATCAAATAACTTTCAGTGTGAGATCAGTTGATCTTTGATCATATTACAGGAAGGTTTAATCATCAAAATAATTAAATATATTTATTATATAGAGCTCTCTTATTAATAAAGGTAAGGATCAGAGTTTGGGAGCAAATGAAATGAAAGTCCATCCACTACATTATATTCTAAAATTGTTTCGTGTTTGTTTGTCTAATAAAGTAAATGTGATTTTCCAATTTCAAATTATGGTCTTTAAATTCTTTAGGTCTTAATATCTTCTTTGAACTCCGTTTTCTGGCTTTAGTTATCTAGATTAACTCTAAGTTTGCTTTCAGCTTTTATATTAGATAAATCTGATGTCAAACCAGAGACACATTTTCTTAATTCAAGAAGGAACAAACAAAACATAACAAAAAGCATTTTAATGTGCTTTCCTGAAATTACCTACTCCTCTTTTCTGAGGAGTAAACCATTACTGTGATGTGGGACTGAATGTGCCAAGTAGTCATGCTATATTGCTCTTGTTGACATGCTCCAAGAACACAATTTCAGATTTGTTATGGATATGACTTTTTAGAAGTGTGCATTGAGTGTATTTTCGGGGAGTATGTATTTGATATGTTTATTCATTTTCTTGGTCAGATGATATTAGAATGGCATTTTAAGAAGTTTTAATATCAAGGTTTTAACACAAAGGAAACACATATCTTTCAAGAGTCAGATTAATTAATTTTTCTTTGGTTTTACATAGTTAAAAACTAAAAAGAGAGGACTGTGAAGCTGAATCTTGGCTAAGGAAATGCCAGACAGAACTATATATGTTAAACACCATGGTCACTGTCACACTGAAAGAGTGAACAGCACTAAAAATTGTCTATGTCTCTTTCACTTGTTTCTTTAATATATGCCCATTATTTTCAACAAACATACAAAGTTTAATGTAAAGCTGAGTCATAAAATCATGAAATTAAAATCTGATACTTTTTAATTTTTATACACCCACTCATCACTTACTGACATGTTTAAGTTGCAAAGACCAGGTCACTATGAGAAAATCAGCATTATGTGAAAATGGAGGATGACCACATCACCTCACCCTCTCACTTGTACTATGAGTGTCCCACTGGGTCTTTTCTGAGTCACCTGCCATTACCTCCTCCTTTCCCACTTTGCCTCAGGAAAGCTCAGCCCCCACTGCTGCCCACAGGGGAGGGCCACCCACTCTTCCAAAGCCAGGGTGGACCAAGCACCATCCACTGGCCCATCACATGGGTCCCCTCCCTCTCCTGACTTCAGCATATTATCAGGTTGGGTGGCCCCTGTTCAATCCTTCAACCCCAAAACATCTTTGGTGTCTTTGTCATGGCAGAGGCTCCCTGTCTGCAGGGTGGCCCTGTGTGCCACAGAGGGGGTACATAATGCCCAATGGATTCCCCCACCAGCCCCTCACTTAAGCATCACCCAGTTCTCACTGGGTGGCCCTGATCCCTTCCACCCCACATCCTCATAAGTTATCAACAATCCAGAACTTCCTCTGAGGCTATAACAGCCAGGCCTGACCTCTGCCCTTCATCTTAAACTGAAGCAGCCTCTGGCCACTGACCTCATCCCTGCATAGCTAGTCTGGCCTGTCCTTATCTGTGCCTACCCAGGAGGGCACATCTAGGAAGCAGAAAGGGTTGCATAGATCCTGCCCCCCTGATGTGGAGTCCTGTGGGCCCTGGACACATAAGAACCCCATTTTAGGGCTCCTTATAATAACCTTGCCCTTCTCTTCTAGTCTTAGGAGCTGGGAGCTGGGACCAGATCCTGGGGCCCCACCTTTTCCCTGGCTCCAAGGGTGGCCCACCTTTAGGACACCAGTTGCTGCTATTCTTGTCTTAGTCTCTTGTGGGCACCCAGTACCCAGTGGACAATGCCCTATCTATATTGGCTGGACTTCAGTCCCTATTTGCTCCACCAAACACTCTAGAAACTTGGGGAGACTGTATCCCCTCTTCTCTCCTGGTGATGAAATATTATGCAATATGAACACACAGGCTCCATTGGTCAATGACCCATTAGGGTGCCTGGCATTTGTTACTGCCAACTGTGCATTGTTAATGCACAAAATGGTCCGATAGTAGATGTTTTACTATGATCTTAAATGTAAAATGCCAACCACTCAGGAAAGGATCAAATCTGGAGATCCTGGATAGAGTGGGAGGAAAAATGTAGAACAAAATCCAAAATCTCAATAATGACCAGAATTACTGGTTGGATGGGGTCTGGTGAGACCCCCGATATTATGGCCCTGGAATACATTCTCCACCTGGAATAAAACTCACTGCCAGGGGCTGGCTCTCAGCCCAATAGTTAACAAGATGTACATGCAGACTACTCAACCCAGGGGAACACACCCACATACTCTACGGAAATACATCCCTTGCAACATTAGACCATGGACACCAGAGGGGCAACATTCACACAGAGGTAATGCAGGACAAAGAGAAGTGCATAACTATGAGGGGCAAAGGGGAAGGTTACTGGGCATGGAGGGGAGGAGACTGGGTTAGGGCTGGGCATGGTCAATGGGAAGTGAAATGTAACGTTGAATATAAAACACTCTTAAAATAAAAAAATATAAAAAATAAAAATGTTGGATAATGAAATAGGCAATAAGTGAAGAGTAGGTATAGTGGGAATTCTGAACACGTTAGTGAATGTAAGTTCTTTTTATCCTCATTTTTATCCAAGTAACTTTATGGAATTTTAACTTCGCTTACTGTGACATGAAATTCCATAGACTCATACCTCAGTAGGGTGGTGTATAGTATTCTGCCAATTTGAATGTCTCTACTAATAAAGACTTTTCTTGACCTTTATATTTTGTATCAGAAAGGAAATGATTATAAAACTATCTGAATATGTTAACTATATTACCAGTATTTCTGAAATATTAGTTTGTCCTTTAGTGAGGGAGCAAACCACTGTCAAACCCCCTCTCCCCACTTTCCCACTATAATGATCAGATAAGCCTTTGCTCATGGATATTTATCTATTGTTTGTTGAGAAATTATCATCTAGACTGGTTAGGGAGAGTAAGCACTAAAATTGTGGAACCATAGCTGATGCAATGTTTGCCTCTGAAGATGCCTGCCAGAAAATATGTTCAAGGTTGTTCCATAAATAGCAAATCTTTTTCCTGCATAGTCTTTAATAGCAGCTTAAAATGGATCTTTCAAAGGCCATGTGCATCGAGCAACAGGAAATTTTAACCAAGTCATTAATACCTAATGATGTGAACTGTAGGCAAGTAGCCATGACCAGTCACAAGAATAAAAGGAGAGAAAGACCAAATCAAGGCCAGGAAGGGTGGCAGCTTTTACTGCAGGGTCTTCTCACTTCTTGCCTTATATATTTTTCCAATGGTAGACATAATTTACTAACTCATTGATTTTTATTTTGGTTTATTTATAAGTAGACTTACTGTAATACACTATAATACACACACACATATTCTTTTTAATAACCATTTTGGATTTATTGTTGTGATTTTCCTGCATTTATGTGATTTAAAATAAGTATGAAATACCCTAAATATTCATCTTCCCAACTGAACTAAAAAATGTTTTGTTTTAAATGCATCCTATTCAGAATCATATCTAATGAAAGACTGTATCCAGGACTGAAGTAACAAAGGTTCACACAGTGGATAGCTTTAAGGAAGAGACATTTATTTTCTCACAGTTCTGGAGGCTAGAAGTCCATGTCAGGGCACTGACCATGTCAATTCTTTCCGAGGACTTTGTGAGAGGAACTGTTATATGTCTCTTTGCTAGTTTCTTCTGTCTGCCAGCAGTCCTTGGCATTCCTTTGCTTCTTGTAGATGTATCTGCCTCTTTCGCCACTTGGCATCTTCTTTATCCTGTGTGTGTTACTGTGTCCTCTGCTCTGTCCTTCTCTCTTATAAGATGCCACTCAGAAGGAATTAGAGGAAGGGTCCATTCTAGAAACTCCATACTACACTTCTGCTAACATCTCACTGGACAGAATTTAGTCACGTGACATATAGCTTCAAAGGAGGCTGGAGAATATAATTATTCCAGATAACTAAGTGCAAAGGGAAAGTAGATATTAAGAAGCTATCAATTATCTCTCATATATAGGTAGAATGAGAGATAAGATTTGAAAAACAGGTTTATTTCAGATTTTGAAGAATCTCGAATGCCAGCCTAGGTCTCTGTGTAGTGCAAACAGTTTGCTCTCAAGTACCAATTAAAAGTTGATAGTTTGAATACACCCAGTAGAACCACGAACAAAAGGCCTGGCAATCTGCTTCTGTAAAGATTACAGCAAAGAAAACCCTATGGAACAGTTCTACTCTGTGACCCTTGGGGTTGACAGGAGTTGGAACTGACTTGAAAACAATAGCTTTGGTTTGGCGTTGAATGACAATCTAAAGAATTGGGATTTTATTGTGTACCTTCTAAGAAGCCATGCTCACTTTTTTGTGAGAGGAAAGACATAAAGAAAATTAAGTTTTCAAATACTAACCCATCCAGCAGCTCCTCAGAAGAAAGACCTGGCTAGCTGCCTTGGTTAACGTTGTTATGTGCCGTCAAGTCAGACTTGACTCATAGAGACCCCTCCTTGGGTTTCTGAGGCAGTATCACTATGGAAGTAGATTGCCCCATCTTCCTTCCGAGGAGTGGCTGGTGGGTTTGAACTGTCAGCCTTCTGGTTAGCAGTCAAGTGCCTTAGGCACTACGCTACCAGAGCTCCTATTAAATATAGTACCGAAAGTAAATACTTTTGTGTCAATGTATACTGTACAGGGGTCCCACTGTAAATTTTATTTCTTACAGTAGATCTCGTCAAGTTTGAGAGCCACCTAAAAAACCCTATAGGGAAGTTGACTCGAAGGCTCACACAACACACACACACAAACACACACACACACTCTAGCTTTTGTATGCTGGAGGTATTATGTAAGGGAATCCTAAGAGTCAAGGAGACAATTTGGGAAATGAATTTGATAGTCTAAAAATGAGAAAATAGGACCAGGCTCAGATTAAAGAGATGAGAATAAAAGGAAAGTTAAAATTTTATTATATAACAGGAAGCATGGAGCAAGTTTATGACCTGGCTGGTTATAGGAAGATGACTTTTTGTATGTCTAAATGATGGTTCATCTAGGATGAACTGGCCAGTTACAGTTACTAAAAAGGTCTTCAAAATTTGCTTCAATTAATAATTTGATCACATTAATTATGAATTTTGTTAAATTGTTTGTATGTTCTTGAAAAGATTTCTCTGTTTCTGTTTATATTATACTGTAGTGTGGAAACAATTTGAATTTTATCCAGGAACTTTTATTTTCAAAATCAAAAGACCAAAAACCAAACCCACTGCCACTGAGTTGATTCCAACTCACAACATTTTCATTGGGTTTCCAAGGGTGTAAATCTTTGGAGAAGTAGATTGACTCATCTTCCTCCTATAGAGTAGCTGGGACATTTGAACCTCTGACCTGGTTAGCAGCCAAATGCCTTACCCACTATGCCACCAAAGCTCCCTTATTTCCAAAATCAGAGGAATATGTATATGAAAAAATTATTTTAGCACGTAAAAATGAAGATGTTTGCAGTTATTAGGTGAATAACAAGTGTGTTATTTATGTGACTGAAATAATAGAATTAGTTACTGACATGTCAATTACATTGAGTGAATTTGAGCAAAATTATTACTTTGATTGTAAAACTTATCAATTAAGCATTCTTGGTAGAATGCTCACACATGGCAAAGATAATTGTATTTTCATAAAGAATTTTAAAGTTTCTTTTATTGTTACTATTCTCTTGTTCTGGTAGCATAGTGGCTAAGGCGCTTAACTGCTAACCAGAAGGCTGGCGGTTCAAACCCACCAGCCACTCCTCGGAAGGAAGATGGGGCAATCTACTTCC
>NW_006921594.1:22318226-22329987 GCF_000298275.1 Orycteropus afer afer
GTGCCGTCGAGTCGGCCCCGACTCATAGCGACCCCTCCTTGGGTTTCCGAGGCAGTATCACTACGGAAGTAGGATTGCCCAACCTTCCTTCCTTGAACATAATAGATGCTCATTAATATATGTTGGGTATTAAATTAATTAGCCTATATAAAGGCATTAAGTCATGAAACTAAACTACAGCATATGACCCATGACTTTCTGTGATAAATATTAGAGAGGCAACAGTCGAATTTATCAGTCAAAACCAGGGCTTAAAACCACTATTAATAAGGCATTTAATTTACAGTGGGGAAGGGGGTACAGAGGATACTTTGGATACCAGGATAAATTGAACTGATTTATATAGTGAAAAAAATCATACACCAAAGTTAGAGTTTAACAGAAGAGATTGACATATAGTTGAGGTTTTGTTAGGAGGCAGTACAAAAAGCTGAATCAAGGGGGCAAATGTGAAACTTTCGCTGGCTATGAGGAACCCAGGTTCATAGGAACTGAATAAGTGTCTACATTTATCTTTGAGAGCTCTGGTAGCATAGTGCTAAGACACTTGACTGCTAACCAGGCCGCTGGCAGTTCAAACCCACCAGCCACTCCATGGAAGAAAGGTTGGGCAATCTACTTCTGTAGTGATACTGCCTCGGAAACCCAAGGAGGGGTTGCTATGAGTTGGGGCCGGCTCGATGGCACGTAGCAACAACAACATTTATCTTTAAAATGATGGCTTTATAAATTTAAATGATTAAACTATTTTCAGTCACAAGTCAGTTTTGCGTGGGTTTCGTGTGGTTTCTGTAGGGGCTAATTGCTATGGCTTAGCCTCATCCATAACTCACTTAACAAGTAGATAGCCCTCAGGATCACACGATAGTTAAATATTTGTCTTAACTTACACATATCAATCACTATGTTTATATCAAACAGAAAAAGTGTTTTACTGAAATATTGATATAGGGTCCCCAGAGTTTTGCCCTTCAATTTATACAAACAAACCAAAAAAAAGTGGGGGGGGGCAGTTTTCTTTTTGTATTACATTCCTAGGACTGCCAGAAGTACCAAGAAGTGGGCATAAAAGTATAAATTTATTATCTCTAAATTCTGCAGCCTAGAAATATGAAATCAGGGTGTTGCCCATGTTGATTCTTTCCTAAAGGGCTCTGAAGGAGACTCTGTCCCATGTCTCCCTTGTAGTTTCTGATGACAGCTGGAGATCCTGACATTCCTTGACTTGTATGTAGATGAATCCCCCTGCATCTCTGCCTCCTTTGTTACATGATCATTTTCCCTCAGGGTCACTTTTACAAGGACTTCACTCACATTGAGTTAGGACCTACTTTGCTGTAGTATGACCTCATGTTAACTGATACTATCTTCAAAGACTGTATTTCCAAAGTTACATTTAGAGATACTGAGGGTGATTTTTGTTATTATGTGCCGTGGAGTCGGACCCGATTCATAGCGACCCCTCCTTGTGTTTCCAAGGTAGTAACACTACGGAATTACTGAGGGTGAGGGGACATCAATATATGCTTTTGGGGGAAAAAAGGTTGTCTATAACACTCACTGTCCTCTTTTTCTAGTGCTGCTGTAACAGAAATACCACAAATGGATGGCTTTAACGAACAAGAATTTATTCTCTCAATGTTCAGGAGGCTTAGAAGTTGGAATCCAGAGTGCCAGCTCTAGGAGCTTAGGGAAAGCCCCTCAACCCTGGGTTTCAACTCTGCCTTTTGTTCCAGACCCATTGGAGCTAGATGCTACTTCTCACTCACATGGCTTCTGGCTGCTGAAGTTGATCAAACCCAAGGGTGACAAGTAAAATAACTAATCCCAAGATCAGTAGGTGTTTTGGTTTTCTAGTGCTTCTCTAACTGAAAATACCACAGATAGGCCACTTTAACAAACAGGGATTTATTCTCTTACAGTTTAGGTGGTAAGAAGTCCAAGTTCAAAGTGCCAGCTCTAGGGGCTGGGTGAAAACCCCTCAACCTTGGGCTTCAGGTCTGCCCCTTGTTCCTGGACCACTGAATTTGGAGAATTCCCTTAACTCAGGCAGCTTCTGGCTTCTAAGGCTGGCAAACCAAAGGTTGACAAATAAAATGGCACAGTCTCAAGATTACCAAACAACATGTCAGGCCACTAGTTCAAGTCCAGAGACAGTCCCAAGATTGGCAGGAAACATGGTAGGCTGCTTAATGAAGACTTGACTACGTGCAAGATCCAAGTGTGCCAAAAAGCTGCAGAGGCCTTTCTCAATGCTGCTTCTTATATACTAGAAGCAGACCACATCCCTAAGGGAGCTACTAAGCTGCTCAAATTGATTCCACCACAGAGTTGATTACCAGTGTCATCCTGGGGAATAACTACATCCAGCTACACAGTCACTCAAAACCAGGCCAAGCCAAATTGGCATACAACTTAACTACCATAGCAGGCAACATGGCAGACCACTAGTTCAAGTCCAGGAACTGGAGATGAAGACTTGACCAAATGTAGCATCCAAATGTGCAAAAAGCTAGATACCTTCTCAAGGCTTCACCATGTATACTGAAAGTAAGCCACACCCAGAAGGTAACTCATAATTAAGTGCTTAGCGGCTCATAATAGATTCCACCATGGAGGTGACTGTAATTTCATCATGGAGAATAACTACATCCAGCTGCCAAACCACTCAAAACCAAGGCCCAGCCAAGTTGACATACAACCTTAACTACCACACTCACCATACCCTTAGATGAAGCTAAATGAGGGAGAATATATTACAATATCATGATAAATAGAGAAAAGATTGAAGTTGTCAAGGATTTCATTTCACTTGAATTCACAATCAGCAGACAAGAAATCAAATAAAGGAGCAAAGTTATGAAAACTTCTTAGTCATAAACAAAAACATTGCAGGAATGAGTCTCTGGGCATGGGGGTTCGAAGTGGCATAACAGAGTCCACAAAAACAATGTTCTATATCCTACGTTGGTGGGTAATGACTGGGATCTTAAAAGCTTTTGATCCACATCTGGAGCAAAGAAGAATGAAGAAAATCAAAGACACAAGAAAACAATTAGTCTAAAGGACTAATGGACCACATGAACCCCAACCTCCACAACCCTGAAGCCAGAAGAACTAGATGGTGCTGGGCTACTACTACTGACTGTGTTGAAAGGGATCACAATAGGAGGTCCTCTAAAAAAAACCTCACTGCCGTCAAGTCGTATCCGACTCATAGGACACCCTCCTTGAGTTTCCAAGGCAGCATCACTATGGAAGTAGATTGCCCAATCTTACTTCTGAGGATTGGCTGGTGGGTTTGAACTGCCAGCTTTCTGGTTAGCAGTCAAATGCCTTAGGCACTATGAACATCCTAGATTGAGGAATAATGTAGAACAAAAGTCAAAATCATATAAAAGACCATGCTTACTAGTCTGATGAAGACTGTGAACCCCCTAAACTATGCCCCTTAGACATCCATCAAGCCGGGAACGGAACTCAACCCTTGGGGCTCAACTTTCAGCCTAACAATATACAGACATATAAGATGAACAGGGATACCAGGAGGGTATGCACTCATTAGAACAATCAACCATATGAGATCAAGAGGGCAGCATTTGGTCAGGGATGGAGGCAGGAATGTGGGACGGGATGGGAAGGAAGGATGAAGGGAAGTGGTGGGCACAGTGCTGTTTTAGTGTGGAGATTGCAGTGAATTTCACAAAACAGAATGCATATGGAATGTTGAATGGAAAAAAAAAAATCAAATGACATGTTGTAGTCTTGTATTGAGCAAATCTTCTGCAAAAGACCTCTTTAAAGTGTTAAAGAGTGAAGATATCACTCTGAAGACTAAGGTTGCCTGACCCAAGCCAGGTCATTTTCAATCTCCTCAGACACATGTAAAAGCTGGACAATGAATAAGGAGGACCAAAGAAGAACTGATGGCTTTGAATAATGGCATTGAAGAACAGTGACTATATCATGGACCGGTAGAAGAAACAAATCTGACATGCAAGAATTACATCCGAAATACTCTTTAGAAGTAAGGATGGTGAGACTTTGTCTCTTGCACTTTGGTCATGTTGTTGAGAGAGACCAATTTCTGGAGAAGAATATCACGCTTGTTAAGGTAGAGGGTCAGCATTAAAGAGGAAGACCCTCAACAAGATGGATTGACACAGCAGCTGCAACAATGGGTTCAAGCACAATAATGATCATGAGGGTGGCACAGGACTGGGCAGTCTTTTGTTCTGTTGTACAAGAGGTTGCTGGGAACACAGTCAGTGGCACCTAACAACAACAATTTCAGCTGTGGAAAATGAAGTATTTATTCATTCTTGCATTTTTTAGTGTGAAGCATTAAGGATCTGCTGAAGATACCACAGTAGTTGTCCACATCCGCCTACTGGTAAAGAGTCCCAGGGACACTCAAATGTCCTCAGAATTGGGGTCCAAGGTGCAGAATTGTGCAATATATATAAAACATCTTTCAATTAGGTAATGATTCTCAGCCTTTTTGAGTCATAAATTCCATTTGGAAATTTGATGAAAGCTAAGGAAAAACATATAAAAGCACATATGGTTTTCTTGTCAAGAACTTTACTCTGTCAAAGATGAAATTTAATCATCTCTCTACTCAGAATGGATAGTCATACGTAAGATGAGCCAATAAAACTGTTAGCAGTCATTTCTAAAACCTGTCCTGTGAAGCCAGTTCATTTAAATCATGATATGTGTCTTTGTTGAAGAACAGAAGACCCAGTAGGCAATGATAAAAAAAAAAAAATCTCCATATACTGAAATGTTATCTCTGGGAGAGTATCAAACTTATTTTTAATTGTCCTAGAGAAAGACTTCAGGGCAACAGGGTGGAATTTTAGGGAGGGGGGTTTTGGCTTAAAGTGAGAAATACCTTTCTAAAACTTTTAACTTTTAATAGAATGAAAGAGGGGAGTTGCCATCCAGTTCTTTCTGACTCATGGTGATCTTTTGTGGGTCAGAATAAACTGTCTCCACAGAGTTTTCAGTGGCTAATTTTTCAGAAGTGGATCACATCATTAGTCCTTTCATCTGAGGCACCTCTGGATAGACTCAAACCTCCAACCTTCTGGTCAGCAGTTGAGAATATTAACCATTTGTATTACCTAGGGATTCCAATAAAATAGAAATCACCCCAAAATGGGAGTATTTAGTCAGAAGTTTGGCTCTGGCTCTGCTCAGTACCTTTCTCTCTAAACTTTTCACACACAATAAGAAAAATGGTTGAAAACACAGATCCTCACAATTCTAGTTTAACCCAGAAAAAGTTTCCATCTAGAGAATCCAATGCACTCTCTAACTTAAAAGCTTATATTGATTTACAACTTCTTTGACTGCTAACCAGAAGACTGGTGGTTCAAACCCACCAGCCACTCCTCAGGAGGAAGATTGGGCAATCTACTTCTATGGTGATACTGCCTCAGAAACCCAAGGTGAGGTCGCTATGAGTCAAATCGACTCAATGGGAGTAAGTTTGTTCTTTTCTTTGGTTTGTCAGACTACTATATATATTTATAGTCTAATGACAGCATGGTCAAATACTGAGGAAACTTTCTCAATATCAGCCAAATTTTCATTTACTACTTTTGTACAGCAATAAAATATTGAGAAAACAAAAAGATATAGAACTAAAAACTTACTAATTGATTCATATATTTAAAACTTCTCCTTGTCCCATCCAACACCGTGACTGCATAACAAATATAGTCCATTTGCCTAGATTGTTAAAGATTTGTTGAAGAAACTTGCCAAAACTGTTTTCAGGATGTTATGTGTCCTTCCCTCAGTCATTCTTCCACCACCCCACCATCCTCTCCATGGTATGACCAACTGAGTTCCTACCTTGGAGAAAAAGGAGAAGTTAATATTGCCTGAATTTGATGACAGCTAGGTTCCTGCAAGGTGCCCAACAAATACAGCATCATCAAATTGTTTGGTTCTGTGGCTGATGAGCTTATGACTGAGCTGCAGTGGTGTCTCAGATACACTACCACCATGTTGTTGCTAGGTGCTCTCATCATGGATATTTAAATTTAATATATCAATCATTTCATTTATTGTCAAAAATCGATATGATTACATACAGAATACAAGACTCACTAAAATATATGATAATATTATTGTTTTGTCAAACTTATGTCAGTACTTTGTCCTGTTATTTATATTATAGATTTACATTGTTTATTTCCTTTCTCTGAGAATTATGAAGAACAATATGATGTTTATAGTAGAAATAAATACATCTTATTATAAAATTTAATCATCTCTCTACTCAGAATGCATGGTCATGCCTGTTGTTGTTGTTATTTGCCCTCGAGTCGGACCGACTCATAGTGACCCCTCCTTGGGTTTCCGAGGCAGTATCACTACAGAAGTAGATTGCCCCATCTTCCTTCCGAGGAGTGGATGGTGGGTTTGAACCGCCAGCCTTCTGGTTAGGAGTCAAGTGCCTTAGGCACTATGCTACCAGAGCTCCCATAGTCATGCCTAAGATGAGCCAATAAAACTGTGAGCAGTCGTTTCTAAAATCTGTCCTATGAAACCAGTTTGTTTAAATTATGATATGTCTTTGTTGAAGAACAGAAGACCCAGTAGGCAATAATAAAAAATCTCTGTATACTGAAATGCTATCTCTGGAAGAGTATCAAACATTTTTAAATGTCCCAGAGAAAGACTTTAGGACAACAGGGTAGAATTTTAGGGAGGGGGATTTTGAAATATTTTCATTTTATTAGACTCTTGAGTTTGTTTTCTATTTATTTGTTTTCAAAATAAATTTGGTTTTAGAAAATTAATATTGGCCCCAAACTTTTTGATCTTCATATAGATATACACTTGATATTTGGTACATGATATTACTTGCATTATGAAACTCTTAAGATAAATTGGAAGGAACTGGCAAAGATGGTACTGAAGTGCAAGATGTTGAGTTTTAGTTGTATTCTGAAGTAGCAATTTTTCAGAAGTTGCTGATGGAAAATCTTGGAACTACTTTACTTGCTAGTAAGAGATTGAAGAAGAGGGTGGTAAGCCAGTAAACTGAAGAAGAAGGTGATAAGTCTTTGTTATAGGTATACCTTGAGTCACTGTTATTGTTACATGCCATCGAGTTGGACCCGACTCATAGCGACCCCTCCTTGGGTTTCTTAGGCAGTATCACTATGGAAGTAGATTGCCCCATCTTCCTTCTGAGGAATGGCTGGTGAGTTTGAACCTCCAGCCTTCTGGTTAGCAGTCAAGTGCCTTAGCCACTATGCTACCAGAGCTCCCTAAGTAACTAGCCAATAAAAAACTCCTGGACAAATCATCTGCCAGTTAACATAAATATGCCTGGTCTAGTCATCTTGCTATTTTTCTTTTTCTTTATCCCAAACTCTATTAAGCATCTCTTTCTGGTTTTGTCTCTCATTTCCAGGTCTGAATTTTCACTGTAACTTGATATATCCTGATCTTAATCCTTAAATCTATATAAATTACGGTTTACATTCTCCAGGCAAATTCAAGGAAACACCTTACCTATGTGAAATTAAAGGTCCCTGAAATCTCACATCCCTTGACCTCTGAAATGACCCTCTACAATGGTAAAGTGCAGAATTGATAAGTGTAATGAAAGTGGGCCCAGGGGAAAAGAAGAAATTATATAATGTGAATGTTATATCAGTCTACTCTAAAAATATAAAACATATGCAAAAATATATGTTTTTAGTGTAACTCTCATTTTGAATTCTTTAATGAGATAAAAAAATGAGTTATTTGAAAATTTTTCTGCTTAATAATAGAGCCAACCTCTTGTAGCACAGTCCTAGTCCCACCCCCATGCCATGAGATATGGCAAATTAGATATATAAGCCATATAAACATAGTTTGAATAAAACATATATTTTCTCAGGTTTGGTCTTCATGAAGCGTCATGATGTTCCTTTCCTACTATCCATCAGATTATTCAGAAATAGGAAAACAGGATCCCACAAAGATATAAATATGACATTTGTACCAAAGCATCTCTCTTAAAAATCCATCCAAGACTCTCTTTTGAATTTCTCATACTTTCCTTCTCAGGGAAAATTCTCTAGAAAATTATGTATTACCAGTTTCTGCTGGAGAGTTTTATGCATGTTTAGATTAGTCACTTAGTCACAGCTGTTACAAAATTCTGGTGAGGAAAAGCTATTTATGTCTTATTGCCTGGTGATAATATCTTTAGAAGTGTATCATCTTTGGAAGGGACTTTTGGAGCCTTTGGCAGACATGAACTGGTTAATGTTAGGATGCAGACCCTAAAAAAAAATAGGTATACAAGTATATTGTGGGTTTACTGCATCTGAGACTTCATAAGATTCTTTCCAAAATTCATGATGAAGTTCTGGTCTTTATTGTCGGTGTGGAGCAATGGAAAGGGCCCTAGTCTAAGAGTCAAAAGAGATGGATTAAAGATTTAACTGTACCTTCAGAGTCATCTTGAGTAAGTTATTTCAGGTCTTTGAGCCTTCAGTAAATCCAACTTATCAGAAAGTGTAGTTTTGTCATTTTTAATACTAGATATTTAACGGAGTATGAAAAATATGGTCCTAATATCATCAATTTAATTTTTTCATACAGGAATGAACTTTTAAAAAAATTATGATAAATGTATATCCAACAAAACATTTGACACTTAAACATTTGTTAGATGTAAAATTCAGTTTCATAAATTATATTCCTCATGTTATTCAACCATCAGTATTATCTTTTTGCAAGGCTTTCATTACCCTTAGCAGTTTCCTGTTCCCCAAGCAAGGAGTCTCCCTTCCCTCCTCCTTCCTAACTGCCTGTTGTAACCACTAATACAATTTAGTCTCTCTACACTTGCTTATGAGTCCATGTAAATGGAATCATAATACTGTTATTTTTGTGAGTGACTTACTCCATTGAGCATAATTTTTTCAAGGTTCATCCATGTTGCAGCATGTATCAGGACTTCATTTCCCTTGATGGCTGAGTAATATTCCATTGTATGTCCAAGCCACATTTTGCTTATGCATTCATCAAGAAGACAAACTCAAGTATTATAATGAAATATTCAAAAGACCTGGAGTTAGAAAAACACACTTGGCAGTTCTCAAACTGAAAGAAGAAATAGTTCAAGCCTTGAGCTTCAATCTTGAAGGATTCTGTAGGCAAAGTGTTGCATAATGCAGGAAGTGTCAAAAGAAAATGGAAGGAATACACGTAGTCATTGTACCAGAAAGAATTGTTCAATGTTCAACCATTTCAAGAAGTAGCATATGATCAAGAATCAAGGTATTGGAGAAAGAAGTGCAAGCTACACTGAAGGCATGGAGAGAAACAAGCTTTCAGGAATTGACAGAATACAAATTGAGGTGTTTCAACAAATGGATGCAAATTTGGAAGCACTTACTTGTCTATACCAAGAAGTTTGGAAGACAGCCACCTAATAAACCAACCAATAGAGATCCATATTTGTAACCATTCCAAAGAAAAGTGATCCAACAGAATTATCAAATGATATTATCAAATGGAAATTATCAAATGATATCATTAATATTACACACAAGTAAAATTTTGCTAAAGATAATTAAAAAATGGTTGTAGCAGTACATTGGCAGGGAACTGTCAGAATTTTAAGTCAGATTCAGAAGAGGGCCTGGAATGCGGGACATGATTGCTGATTTGAGAAGTATCTTGGCCAAAAGCAGAGATTACAAAAAAGATGTTTGCCTAAGTTTTATTGACTGTGCAAGCGAATTATACTGTGTGGAGCAAAACAAATTATAGATAACATTTCAAAGAATAAGCATTCCAGAACCTGTAATTGTGTTCATGCAGAACATACATAGAACAAGAGGCAGCTGTTCACATAAAACAAGGGGATATTGAATGGTTTAAAATCAGGAAATGTAATACATTAAGGTTGTGTTCTTTCACCATGCTTATTCACTCTGTATGCTGAGCAAATAATCTGAGAAGCTGGACTATATGAAGAACATCATGACAATGAAGGAAGACTCATTAAAAACCTATAACATGAAGATGGCACAACCTTGGTTGCTGAAAATGAAGAGGACTTGAAGCACCTATCAATGAAGATCAAAGACTACACAGCCTTCAGTAAGGATTACACCTCAACATACCAAAAAACAAAACCAAACTCACTGCCATCAAGTCAATTCCGACTCATAGCGACCTCCTTTGGGCTTCTGAGGTGGTAAATCTTTATGGAAGTAGATTGCTCGTCGTTCATCCCCAGAGTGACTGATGTGTTTGAACCACCAATCTTCTGGTTTGCAGTCAAATGCCTTAGGGACTATGCCACCAGAGCTCCTCACACCTCAACAGAAAGGAGCCAAAAATCCTCACAACAGCAGTATGATAAACAGAGGGTGATCTGTGTGCACCACAATTTTCTGATAATCTCATGTCAAGAACAGAAAGAGAAAAAAACATTGGAAAGTCTTTAGAGAAGATGAAAATACTGTGGATTTTTTGATTTGGAAAAATAGGTGGAGGTCACTGTTCCCTTGGGGCCTATATAAATACTGCTGTGACTTCCCTGAAGATCAAACAGTAGACTTCTGGGCTCCTGAAAGTGCTCAAACTCCAACACCAATGGAAAGCTGACCTGTAGGTCTCATTCAGATGGCAGATGAAAGGCAATTACTTCTAGGAAGCACTCAGTAATCCCTGGTTTGGGAAACTGTCCTCATAGGGACACAGGTCAAGTTTTATCAGGCACATTTGTGTCATTGATAATTCCATGGAGATGCCCTGAGTACCATCTGTCCTGAGATCCTTGAGTCTAGATCTAGCACCTCTCTACAAATTAGGGAGGCATGGAAGAGCCTGTGAGGTCTTTTGGCAAGCTAGCAAGCCGAGCAAGGTTAGGACAGCCACAGAACAAAGAGAGTCCTCATGAGAATTAAACCCATGACCTCATCCCATTAGCACTAATTCACCACTGTCCACAGGCGACACAATGTTCCCAAACAAAAGTAACTAACCACTGTTTGTGTAGCAGATTCTCTCTTGTTTAAATAGAAGCATGTGGAAAGAATATATAGAGAGATGGTTTCTTGATGGGTCATAGAAACAATGATTCCTTTGCTATAAGACAATGTTACAGAAAGAAGCAACTCTGACGACACGATTATGGCACCATGAGGGTGAATGGCAAATGAATGCATAGGCAGTGGAGTAAAATAGGCACAGATTGTGTGTGATTAGTTACTCCAGACAAAGAGAGTATTTTGCCTATATTTTTGAAGATGAAATAAAGTTTCTATTTACTTGAACTAGCAGGAAACATCTTTGGCAGGACGCAGCATGGGCAACAATAGAAGTAGGAAGTGTTTATAATTCATATTATCTGCTTGTTTTGTTTTCTCCTTTGTCTACCTGTGAACATCAGGCCACAAAATTCCCTACTAGAAAAGATCCTAGTAGAAAAGATCAACTAATCTCAAAAGTGTTAGACTTAATATATTTTAAAGAATAGCTCTCTTCCTCTCAGGACTAGTTACACTAGAAAATTAATAAAATAACTACAAAGAGCAATGCACTACAGAAAGGCAGGAGAGAGCATTCCTGATATTTGTCAAATTATACCTTGTGAAAATATTTGTGAGCAAAATTGTATGCAAATTCTGGTTTTAATAATATACACATGTAAGTGGGAAGACAGAAAAAATGTCTTATGTGATGGGACCATATTTTTTGTAAAATATTATAAATGTGACTATTA
>NW_006921594.1:22330087-22335781 GCF_000298275.1 Orycteropus afer afer
TATATATATATATATACACACACACATACATATATGTATATACATATGTATCTCACTTGTCTGTCAGTTTGTCTTACTGTGGTGGTTTTCACATTGCTGTAATGCTGGTAACTATGCTACCAGTATTTCAAATGCCAACAGGGTCATCTATAGTGGACAGGTTTCAGCAGAATACCCAGAGTAAGACAGACTAGGAAGAAGGATATAATGGTCCACTTCTGAAAAGACTGAATGCAGAAAACCTTATGAATAGCAGTGATATAGTGCCAGAAGATGAGCTCCTTAGGTTGCAGATACTTAAAATATGACTGGGGGAGAGCTGCCTCCTCAAAGTAGAGTTAACTTTAATGATGTGGTTGGAGTAAAGTTTTCAAGACCTTCATTTTCTGATGTGGCACAACTCAAAATGAAAAGAAACAGCTGCAAACATTCATTAGTAATTGGAATGTAGAATGTATGAAGTATGAATCTAGCAAAGTTAGTAGTCAAAAATGAAATGGAACACTTGAAGATTGATATCCTGGACATTGGTGAGCTGAAATGGACTGGCATTGGCCATTTTGAATCAAACAATTATATGGTCTGCTACGCTGGGAATGACACACTGAAGAGGAATGCCATCACATTCATTGTCAAAAAGAACATTTCAAAAGGCATTTGATAAAATCCATCACCCATTCCTGTTAAAAACTCTCAGCAAAATAGGGATAAAAGGGAAAATCCATGATAAAGGGCATATATGCAAAACCAACAGCCGACATTATTGTTAATGGAGAAAGACTCAAAGAATTTTTCTTGCTAACAGGAACTAGACAAGGATACCCCTCTATCACCAATTCTAGCCAACATTCTATTGGAAGTCATAGACAAGGCAATAAGGCAAGAAAGAGAAATAAAAGGCATCAGAATTGGCAAAGAAGAAGTAAACCAATCACTATTCACAGATGACACAATACTACACACAGATAACCTTAGAGACTCAGCAAAAAATTACTAGACCTAATAGGTTCAGCAAGGTCATACCAAAATCAGTTGGATCCCTCTACATCAACAAAGAGGCCTCTGAAAAGGAAATAAGGAAAATAATACCATTTACAATGTTGTTGTTAGGTGCCATTGAGTCATCTCCAACTCCTAGTGACCCTATGCGCAGCAGAATGAAACACTGCCTGATCCTGTGCGAGCCTCACAACACTTGCTATACCTGAGCCCATCGTTGCAACCATTGTATCAATCTATCTTGTTGAGGGCCTTCCTCTTCTTTATTGACCCTCCACTTTACCGAGCATGATATCCTTCTCCAGAGAATGGTTCCTTCTGACAATGTGACCAAAGTAGATGAGACAAAGTCCAGCCATTCTCGCTTCCAAGGAGCATTCTGGCTGCACTTCTTCCAAGTCAGATTTTAGCAGACCATGGGTACTCTAGGAGCTCTGGTAGTATAGTGCCTAAGGCACTTGACTGCTAACCAGAAGGCTGGCGGTTCAAACCCACCAGCCACTCCTCGGAAGGAAGGTTGGGAAATCTACTTCTGTAGTGATACTGGAATATTGATATTGGACAAATTATGAGAATTTTTGTTTTCTTTATGTTGAGATGTAATCCATATTGCAGACTGTAGTCTTTAATCTTCATCAGTAAGTGCTTCAAGTCTTCCTCACTTTCAGCAACCAGAGTTGTATCACTGCATACTGCAGGTTGTTAATGAGTCTTCCTCCAATCCTGATGCCACATTTTTTTTCATGTAATCCAGCTTCTTTGATTATTTGCTCAATTTAAAAATTGAATAAGTATGGCGAAAGGATACAACTTTGACACCCTCCCTTCTTGATTTTGAACCATGCAGTATTCTCTTATTCTGTTTGAACAACAGCCTCCTGATTAATGTACAGGTTCCTCAAGAGCACAATCAATTGTTCTGGAATTCCCATTCTTTCCAATGTTATCCATAATTTGATATGATCCACACAATCAAATGCTTTTGCATAGTCAATAAAACATAAGTAAACATCTTTCTGGTATTCTTTCCTTTCAGCCAAGATGCATCTGACATCAGCTATGATATCTCTCGTTCCACATCCTCTTCTGAATCTAGCTTGCATTTCTGGAAGTTCTGAGTCAATATACTGCTGCAACCGTTTTTGAATTATCTTCAGCAAGATTTTACTTGTATGCAATCTTAGTGATATTGTTTGATAATTTGCACATTTTGTGGAATCACCTTTCTTTGGAATGGGTACAAATATGGATCTCTTCCAGTCAGTTAGCCAGGTAGCTGTTTTCCAAATCTCTTGGCATAACCGAGTGAGTGCCTCCGGTCAGGCAGCCATTTGTTGAAATATCTCAATGGGTATTCTGTCAATTCCTGGAGCCTTGTTCTTTGCCAATTCCTTCATTGCAGCTTCAACTTCCTCCTTCAATATCATTGGTTCTAGATCATATGCCACCTCCTGAAATGGAAGAAGATCAACCAGTTCTTTTTGGTACAGTGACTCTGTGTATTCTTTCCATCTTCTTTGGATGTTTCCTGCATCATTCAATATTTTGCCCAGAGAATCTTTCAATATTGCAACTTTAGGCTTAAATTTTTCCTCAGTTCTTCAGCTTGAGAAATGCCGAGGCTGTTCTTCCCTTTTGGTTTTCTAACTCCAGGTCTTTGCACATTTCATTATAGTAATTGGCTTTGTCTTCTCGAGCTGCTCTTTGAAATCCTCGGTTCAGCTTTTTATCTTGTCATTTCTTCCACTTGCCCTAGCTCCTCTACATTCAAGGGCAAGTTTACAGAGTTTCTTCTGACATCCATTTTGGTCTTTTCTTGCTTTCTCCTCTTTTTTAATGAACTCTTGCTTTCTTCATGGATAATGTTCTTGATGTCATCCCAAAATTCTTCTGGTTTTCAGTCATTGGTGTTCAATGCATCCAATCTATTCTTTAAATGGCCTCTAAATTCAGAAGGGATATTGTCAAGGTCATATTTTGGCTCTCATGGACTTGTTTTAATTGTCTCCAACTTCGGTTTGACATGGATATGAACAGTTGATGGTCTGTTCCACAATCAGCTCCTAGCCTTGTTTTGGCTGAAGATATTGAACTTCTCCATCACCTCTTTCCACAGATGTTGTTAATCTGATTCCTGTGTAGTCTATCTGGTGAAGTCCACATGCATAGTCATCAGTTATGCTGTTGAAAAAAGGTATTTGCAATGAATAAGTCATTGGTCTTGCAAAATTCTATCATGCAATCTCCAGAGTTATTTCTATCACCAAGGCCACATTTTCCAACTACTGGTAACTCCTCTTTGTTTCCAACTTTTGCATTCCTGTCACCAGTAATAATCAACACATCTTGATTTGATGTTTGGTCAATTTCAGACTGCAGAAGTTTGTAGAAATCTTCAGTTTCCTCATCTTTGGCTTTGGTGGTTGGCGCATAGGTTTGAATAATAGTAGTATTAACTGGTCTTCCTTGTAGGTGTAAGGATATTTTCCTTTCATTGACAGCATTGTACTTTAGGACAGATCTTGACAAATGAATGTCACACCATTCATCTTCAATTTGTCATTCCCAGTATAGTAGATCATATGGTTGTCTGATTCAAAATGGCCCAAACTGGTCCATTTCAGCTCACTAATGCCTAAGATATCAGTCTTTATGAATTCCATTTCATTTTTGACAACTTCTAGTTTTCTTAGATTCATACTTCGTACATTCCATGTTCCAGTTATTAATGGATGTTTGCATCTGTTTCTACTCATTTTGAGTCATGCTACATCAACCAATGAAGGTCCCAAAGCCTTTAGTCTATCCATATCATTAATATTGCCTCTACTATGAGGAGTTAGATCTTCCTCAGTCAAATTTTGAGTGTCTTCTGATGGGCTCATTTGCCAGCACTATATCAGACAATGTTTCAGGGCTATTCATAAAGTTTTCCGGTAATATATCAGACAGTGTTTCACTGCTATCCGTAAGGTTTTTGTTGTTGTTGTTGTTGTTATGTGCCATCGAGTCGGCCCCGACTCATAGCGACCCCTCCTTGGGTTTCCGAGGCAGTATCACTACGGAAGTAGGATTGCCCAACCTTCCTTCCGAGGAGTGGCAAGGTTTTTACTGGCCAATTATTTGAGAAGTGGATGGCCTCTTCCTTCTCCCGAGTCTGTCTTAACCCAGAAGCTCTGCTGAAACCTGTCCACCATGGGTAACTCTGCTGGCATTTTGCAACACCAGTGGCAGAGACTCCAGTCTCACAGCAACACATAAGCCACTGCAAGATGACAAACTGATGGACAAGTTCATCTCCCTTAGTGGCTCCTGATCCCTCTGTGCCAATCTACCTTGGGTCCTGGCCTAAAAATAGAGATGCTCCCAAGCAAAAGCAGCCATCGAGCCCTGTGCCCACCTACCTGGGCCCCAGTCTTAAACTAGAGCCACCCCAAAGCAAAAAGTAGCCGTCAAGCCCTGCACACTCCTACCTTGGCCCTGACCTTAAATTAAAACTGCCCCCAAGCAAAAAACAGCCCCTGAGCTCTGTCCCCACTTACCTCAGGTCCCAGCCTTAAAATAGATTTTCCCCCAAACAAAAAGCAGCCCCCGCTCTCCAGGGTCACCCAACTCAGCCTTGGCCTTAATATAGAACTGTCCCCAAGGGAGAAGTAGCCGCTGATCCCCAGACCCACATATCTCAGGCTCTGGCCTTAACATAGAGCCACCTCCAGGTGAACAGCAGCTCCTGAGCCCCAGACCATTTACAATAGCTACTAGACAGATAAAATACTTAGGAATAAATCTTACCAGGGCACAGAAGACCTATACAAGAAAACTACAAAACGCTACTACAAGAAACTATGAGGGAGCTACATAAATGGAAGAACATGCCTTATTCATGGATAGGAAGACTGAATATTGTGAAAATGTCAATACTACCCAAAACCATCTACATATTCAATGAAATCCCAATCCAGAATCAATCAACATTTTTTAAAGACATGGAAAAACCAATCATTAATTTCATATGGAAAGGAAAGAGACCTCAGATAAGCAAGGACTGCTGAAGAAAAGGAGCAAAGTAGGAGGTGTCACACTCCCAGACCTCAAAACCTACTATACAACCACAGTAGTCAAAACAGCGTGGTATTGGTACAATGATAGAGAGATAGACCAATGGAACAGAATTAAAAACTCAGAAATAGACCCACCCATCAATGGATAGCTGATCTTTGACAAAGGCCTAAAGCCCATTAAATGGGAGAGAGATAGAGTCTTTAACAAATATTGTTGGCAAAATTGGACATCCACTTGTAGAAAAATGAAACAAGATCCATAACTCACCCCACACATAAAAACCAACTAAAGTTGCATCATAGACTTAAATGTAAAACCCCAAACTGTAAAGCTCATCAAAGATAAAACAGGGAAAAATCTAAAGGCCCTAATTTATGGCTTATATAGACTCTTAAGCATAACCCAAAATGCATAGGCCACGGAAAAGAAACTAGATGACAGAGAGCTCTTAAAAATTAAATTCTTATGTACTTCTAAAGACTTCTCCAAGGGGTTCCGGCAAGATGGCGGACTAGGCACAAGGACTGCACAGACGCTCTTCAACAAAGAAAAGGGAAACCAATTAACACAGACACAGAAGATAATCTTGGACCACTGAGCCTTGAAGGGATGGATACAAAAGTGGACTAAACC
>NW_006921594.1:22339184-22347399 GCF_000298275.1 Orycteropus afer afer
ACAAGGTGAGGACCAGGTTTGCTGGTCCAATAGAGCCTGGTGGAACCACTGAGACTATGGCCCCTAGCTGCCCTTCAGGTAGACACACGCCCTAGAGAGAACACTCATGGGAGAAGAAAGGGCTGCTTATGCACAGGGAGACAGCTAAGGGCGCAGGAGAGTATGGAGGGATGGTCACTGGGAAGAGGTAACTATGGGGAGGAAGTGGGAAGGGAGCTGTTGCATTGTGGTAAACTGTGATCAATGACATGAAACAAAGTATATGTGAACTGCTGTATGGAAAGTGAATTTACTCGGTAAATCTTCACCCAAATAAAAATAAATAAATAAATAAATAGAAAAAAAATTGCTCTCTTGCACAAGATAAAAAAAAAAAAAAAAAAAAGACTTCTCCAAAAGGGTAAAAAAAGAACCTATAGATTGGGGGGGAAAAGTATTTGGCTATGACATATGTGACAAGGAACTTATTTCCAAAATTCACAGAAAACTTCAACACCTCAATACCAAAAACACAAACAACCCAATTAAAAAATGGGCAAAGGAAATGAACAGACACTTCACTAAAGAGGCAGCCATATACAGGCAGCCAATAAACACATGAGGAAGTGCTTGCTATCATTAGCCATTAGAGAGATGCAAATCAAAACAATGATGAGATATCATCTCACCCAAGCAATAATAGCAAAGTTCAACAAGACAGAAAATTACAAATGCTGGTGAGGCTGTGGAGAGATTATAACTATCATATACTGCTGGTGGGACTGCAAGATGGTACAACCATTGTGGAAAATGGTAGGGTGTTTCCTTAAAAACCTGAAAATAGAAATGCCATTTGATCCTGCAATTCTGTTACTAGCAATATAATAATAATATAATAATAAATAATAATATATTATTAAAGCAATGAGAGATAGAACATGAACAGACATATGCCCATCCATGTTCATTGCAGCACAATTCACTATTGCAAAGAGGTGGAAAAACCTAAATGCCCATCAACAGATGATTAGATAACCAAACTATGGTACATTCACACAATGGAATACTATGCAACATAAAAGAATAATGAAGGATACATGAATCACCTCAAAACACGGATGAATTTAGAGGACATTATGCTAATGTATTACATCATACAATTGTATGACCTCACTATTGTAAAAAGTCAAGGAAAGTTTATTCAGGGAAGGAAACTCACTTTGTTGGTTACCGGGGATGTGAGGGAAGTGGAGGGAAAGTTTTGGGCTATTTGGGGGTCATATGTCGATTTGGGTGAGAGGAGGAATGGTTCGTCTCCTTTAGTTGTTCCTGATCATTGGGGAAAGGAAAGACAGTGAAATATACACAAAATATGTAGAAACAGAGGCAAATACTATTACATGCAAAACACTGAAGTATCACTAGCACCAAATACTAGGCTACAGATTAATGCATAGACAGGTGAGAAGAGCAAGTGCGGGTGGGTGAACAAGAATACACCCTAGACGAAGGACAGATGTGGGTATAGATAATTTTACATATGCACTTGTGCTACAAAATTAGCCACATAGATTACAGAAGCAACAGAAGACAGGGTTGGAGTAACTTCTCAGAGACAAGCAAACATATTGTGAGAGAGAATCACTGGGCCTGGGGGCTTGGGACCATAGTCTTGGGGGACATCATGCTCATTTGGCTCACATAGTTCATAAAAATTTTGTTCTACGACCTAATTTGGTGAGTAGCAATGGAGGTCTCAAAAGCTTTTGAACAGCCATCTAAGATGCAACTATTTGTCTCCTCTTGTCTGGAACAAAGATGAGTGAAGAAAATAAGAGTCATCTGGAAACAATTAGTCCAAACATAAGAAGGACCACAAGGACCTCAGCCTCCATGACCTGAGACCCGAAGAACCAGATGGTGCCCAGCTACCAAAGCCAACTGCTCAAATCTGGATGTCCTGGAGTGGGAGGAAAAATGTGGAACAAAATTCAAAAACATAAAACTGACTAGAATTACTGGTTGAAGATAGACTGGTGGAACCCCCGAGATTATGGCTCCAGGTTACCCTTTAGGCCTAGAAATGACTCATTTACATGGATTGGCTCTCAGCTCAACAGTAAAAAGACCTACATACAGAACTCTTACCCCAGGTTGATGCACCCATCTACTCTAGTGAGATGCACCCCTTGGATCAATCAGCCATGAGACACCAGAGGGGTAGCTCTCACATTGAGGGAAAGCTGGACAGACAGGAATGCATAGATAAGAAGGGCACAGGGAGGGCTTGGTGACAGGGGGGAGAGAGGAGGAGAGTATTTTATGGTTGGGGACAGTAATTGGGGCCATGAAATCATATGTGCATGAACTGTTGAATTTAAAACCAGTTAGCTATATAAATTTGCACCCAGAGCACAAAATCCATCCCCCCCAAAAAAAGAACATTTCAAGATCTATTCTGAAGCACGATACTGTCTATGATAGGATAATAAACATACATCTACAAAGAAGACCTGTTAATACAACTATTATTCAAATTTACACACCAACCAACCAGTAAAGCTAAAGATGAAGAAATTAAAGATTTTGACCAACATCTGCAGTCTAAAGTTGACCAAACATGCAATCAAGATGTGTTGATAGTTAATGGTGATTGGAATGCAATTGTTGGAAGCACAGAAGAAGCTGACACAAGATGGCCTTGGTGACAGAAATGATGCCAGAGACCACATGACAGCATTTTGCAAGACAAAAGACATTCATTGCAAACACCATGTTTCAACAACATAAACAAACAGTGCCTATACATGTGGACCTCACCAGATGAAATATACAGGCATCAAATAGACTACATCTGTGGAAAGAGGCAACGGAGAAGCTCAATGTCATCAATCAGAACAAAGCCAAGAGCTGACTGTGGAACAGACCATCTGTTGCTCACATACAAATTAAATTGAAGCTGAAGAAAATTAAAAGAAGACCATGAGAGCCAAGATATGACCTTGATTCCACCTGAATTTAGAGATCAACTGAAGAATAGTTTTGACACACTGAACACCAAAGATAGAAGACCAGATGAATTGTGGGATGACATCGAGAACATCATACATGGAAAAATCAAAAGGTCATTAAAAAGACAAGAAAGGAAGAAAAGATCAAAATGGATGTCAGAAGAGACTCTGAAACTTGCTCTTGAAGGGCGAGTAACTAACATGAATGGAAGAAATGATGAAATGAAGGAGCTGAACAGAAGATTTCAAAGGACGGCTTGAGAAGACAAAGTAAATTATCAAAATGCAATGGCAATGACCTGGAGTTAGAAAACCAAAAGGAAAAAAATATGCTTGGAATTCCTCAAGCTGAAAGAAGGGAAGAAAAAATTCAAGCCTTAGTTGCAATATGGAAGGAGTCTATGGTAAGCATATTAAACAATGCAGGAAGCATCAAAAGAAGATGGAATGAATGCACAACGTCACTGCACTACAAAGAATTGGTTGATGTACAACCATTTCAGGAAATAGCATATAATCAAGAACTGATGACCCTGAAGGAAGAAGTATAAGATGCACTGAACGAATTGGTGAAAAACAAAGCTCCAGGAAATGATGGACTGACTACCCATTGAGACATTTCAACAAATAGATGCAATGCTGGAGGTGTTCACTTTCTTATGCCAAGAAATTTGGAAGATAGTTGTATGACCAACTGATTGAAAGAGATCAATATTTATGTCCATTCTAAAGAAAAGTGAACCAAGAGAATTCAGAAATTATTTAACAATATCTTTAATATCACATGCAAGTAAAATTTTGCTAAAGATAACTCAAAAATGGTTGCAGCAGTCCATCAATAGGGAACTGCCAGAAATTCAAGCCAGATTCAGAAGAGGACATAGAATGGGAGATATCATTGCAGACAGATGTCAGATGGATCTTGGCTGAAAGCAAAGATTACCAGAAATATGTTTACTTGTGTTTTATTGACTATGTGAAGGCATTTGACTGTGTGGATCACAACAAATTATGGATAATATTGTGAAGAATGGGAATTCTAGTGTGCTTAATTGTGCTCATGAGAAATTTGTACATAGGCCAAGAGGCAATTGTTAGAACAGAACCAAGGGACACTGCATAGTTTAAAATTAGGAAAAGTGTGTATCAGGGTTGTATCTTTTCACTATACTTATTCAATCTGTATGCTGAGCAAATAATCTGAGAAGCTGAACTATATGACAACGACTACAGCATCAGGATTGGTGGAAGACTATTCAACAACCTCTGATATGAAGATATTGTATTGTACATTTACATGCTGTAAATGAAGAAAACTTGAAGAACTTACTGATGAAGGTCAAAGACTACAGCCTTCAGTAAGGATTACACTGCAACACAGGGAAAACAAAAATCCTCACAACTGGACCAATATAAGCAACACCACAATAAATGAAGAAAATATTGAAATTTTATTCATTTTATTTGGATCCACAACCAACAGCCACGGAAGCAGCAGTCAAGAAATTAGATGATCTATGGCACTGGGCAAATCTGCTACAAAAGACCTCTTTAAAATGTTAAAGAGTAAATATGTCACTTTGAAGACTAAGGTGCACCTGAACCAAGCCATGGCATTTTCAATAGCCCCATATGTAAGAGAAATCTGAACAATGAAAAAAGAAGACTGAAGAAGAATTGATGCATTTGAATGGTGGTGTTGACAAAGAATATGGAAAATACTATGGACTGCCAAAAGAAGGAAAATAATCTGTCTTGGAACAAGCACAACTGGAATGCTTCTACAAAGCAGGAATGACCAGATTTTGTCTCACTATCTGAAGGAGCCAGTCCCTGGAGAACGATATCCTGCTTGGTAAAGTAGAAAGTTAGTGAAAAAAGGGAAGAAGCTCAAGGAGATGGATTGGCACAGTGGCTGCAACAATGAGTTCAAAAATGACAAAGACTGTGAGGATGGTATAGGCCTGGGTAGTGTTTTGTTCTGGCCACTGGGTTGCTATCAGTTGGAACTGACTTGATGACACCTCAACAGCAACATATATATGTGTGCACCTGTGTCTAATATATATGCAATATATGCATTATATAGATAGATAGATAGATAGTCTGATAAAGCCTTAAAGACTAAAAAGCAAAATCAACATATCCTGGCATAAAATGTTAATGGGCAGGTGAAAATCAGACTTCTGAGTGATGCTGTTATTCCTTTTTCATTTGAATCTGCGTTACCACAACAGCTTCCCTTTGCTTTCAATGTCCCAGAATACCATAACCTTTGTTGTCAGAATTTGTTAACCAGGATGTCTGATAGAATCCACCTGGTAGAAGTTGTGCTTGTACTATAAAAATTTTGACAACTGTACTCTTTTATAATTCAATTAGTTTGATTTGTAAACTCACAAACATGGAGAACTTGAATGGGAATTGAGCGGTAGTGGGGACTGAAGTGTTATACAACTAATCTAACATAATGCTAGAAAGCCAAAACAGTAATTTAACAGGAGACTTTGAGGGGAGGGGGAGTGTGATTTATATGCATTCTCTTCTCATCTCATCTCATTTCCTGTCAAAGAGAGTAATAGGTATTGGATACAATAATTTTGATTCAAAGAACAATGAAAATGGCTGGCAAACATTTTTACTTCGTGTTTAAATAAATCTGTGCATTAGAGTAGTTCTGACTGTATCCTTCTTTATATACAAGATCCAGAATAATAACAAATTCTCATAATGTGTTAACTACAGACCAAGTACTATTCTTAGTGCTTTATATGTGGTGACTCATTTATACCTCACAGTATGCTGGGAAGTAAGAATATTATGATACTTACTTTAAATATGAGGAAACAGACACAGAAATGTTAAGTCACTTGGCCACTGGGCAGTGAATAGAACAGACCCAAACTGTATTTTTTTAAAAAAAAAAACTGTACTGATAATCCATCATTCATTTCATATTATTAAAAAAAATGAGTTAATTATAATAACTAATTTTATTCACTGTTCCCTCTGTGCCACACATTTTCTAAGCACTTCACATGAAATATCTCTTACAGCCCTTGTAACAATCCTCTAAGGCATTAGTAGCTCTATTTTATAGATGAGAAAACTAGGGATCAAGAGTAAGTAACTTGTCCAAGTTACAAAGCTAGTAATGAAGAATGGATTCAACTCAGGTAGACTCCATGGCCCACCCCTTTTATCACTAGTCTTCTTTATGGTCAGTGATTTGGTCAATCATGAACCTTTATGGAACACTCATGAAATTCAGAGTTAGATGCTGGTGGGAATCTCCCTCTCAGTAAATACCATTGCCATGGGAGTGTAGTCTGTATAATAGCATGAAGAATGGAGTCCAAGCAGCAGCATGAAGTAGGACCATGTAAAGTCCAAGGAATTTGAAAATTAGATGATTGATTCTTTGCCATGTATTCTAAATGGCTGCAGACTTAAGTCCTGCATTCTTTGCCAAAGCGTTCTTGGGCTTATTAATAATGTTTGAGTGATTTTTCAAGTTGTGCCAAGCCTATTTGAATAACTATTTCTGTCTAGCAGATTGGCAGAGTTGATGTGATTTCTTCCAATATTAAATCTTGGGCAAGAAGATGACATCAGGTTAACTAGATAAAGTATAATTTATTTGTGACCATTTTTTATTTTTCCCAACACTTGACATTCCTTGATATATCCTTTATAGAAAGGGAAAAAAGCTAATAAAAAAGAATGTGTATTAAAAATTTATATTTTGTTATGAATGTAATTAATTAAATATTAGAATAAAAAGAAGATTGATTGAGAAAGAATTGTCAAGGATTTTGCCATCAACCAGGTAAGTGACCTGATGTTTCTGGTGAGGTTGGGGGATGATCTCTGGAAGATGTTTCCATATCTTATAAGAGATATGATAGTACAGGATCTTCCTGACAAATAAGGGTTGATAGAGCTGAAATCAATTGGAAGGCAACTAACTATAACCATATCAGTGGTGGTGAAAGAATGGGGTGTGGGGAGCCTGGTACTATGCCAGGCATAGAACATTACAAAAATAAATAAATAAAAGAAATGAACCACCGAACAAAACACAAGCCAAACCCATTGCCTTGGAGTCAGTTCTGATGCTTAGAGACCCTATAAGACAGATTAGAAATTTATAGTAGATTGTCACACCTTTCTCTCACAGAGTGGCTGATGGGTTCAAACAGCCAACCTTTTGGTTAGCAGCCAAGCACTTAACCACTGAGCCACCAGGACTATTTTGACTCATAGTGACCCCTCCTTGGGTTTCCAAGGCAGTATCACTACGGGTGTAGATTGCCCAACCTTCCTTCCGAGGAGCAGCTGGTGGGTTTGAACTGCCAGCTTTCTGATTAGCAGTCAAATGCCTTAGGCACTATGCCACCAGAGCTCCCTGATTACACATTAGTGACCAACAAATTAGATTATTGTGGATGTCTGTTAATTTACAGAAGTGCATCAAATAATTTTTTGGACTTTTCTAATTGCTTGATCATCTTCTGAGGACAGCATCCTAGAAAAAGAAACCTAATAAGTATGTCTCTTCCTCAACAAGTCCTTGGTGGTTTGTGAAAAACTTAAAAAAAAAAACAAAAAAATAACCCTCTTTATTAGCCCTGCTACCTCTTATAAATTTCTTAGCTAGGATTAACTAAGGGAACTCTGGTAGTGTAGTGCGTAAGGCATTTGACTGCTAACCAGAAAGCAGTTGGTTCAAACCCACTAGCCACTCCTTGGAAGGAAGGTTGGGCAATCTACTTCTGTAGTGATACCACCTTGGAAACCTAAGTAGGGTTCGCTGTGAGTTGGATCCGACTCGAAGGCAGTGCATTGTGTTGTTGTTGTAGGATTAACTAATGCTTGTCCAAGAATAAGCTCTTAGTAACAGGGATCTAGTGACTTTTACCCACTAAGTATGGATAGACAGGGTGGATGAAATTTGTCCATAGTAGCAATAGGATCAAACCAAGCTGGCCATAATCAGTAACCTGTGTTATAGCCAAGAGTTCAGACACTTTGAGTCAAGCTGTGAAAGAAAGTTGAAGGTGGGAACTGAGATTATTCTCAGTTAGTTATTAACTAACATCAGACAAAATGGACAGAGCAGCCAAGTTAGAATGGGTCAGGAAATCTCAGGAGGCTTGTGCGAATTAGGCCTATGTGCCAGAATTCTTCCATTCTAGGCCACAGAGGCACATGAGACTGCGTCA
>NW_006921594.1:22347499-22355557 GCF_000298275.1 Orycteropus afer afer
GAGAACATAGGTTCAAAACCTGGCTCCAATATTTTGGTCATCATAGAAAGGTTAATTAATATCTCAGAAAATCATTTTTTTTTTCCTCAGCAAAATGAGAGAATACCCCGGCCATAGATTGCTTTATTTCAGAATTAAATTTGATCCATACATGAAAATGCCCCCAAACAAACATATACCATACAAATTTAAAATTGGTTATTGATTGTGACATCATTTCAATTACGAGTACTCAGGTAATTCTTTCAGAAGACAGATTCTTTTTTCTTTTCAATTTAATAACATGGACACTTTTTAGACTCCTGAGATTTCTATTAACAATCTCAGTTATATTAGATCATTCTCAAACACCAAAAAGCTGAAAGAGCTTAGAGAAAAAGTATGCTTAGGAGTCAATGTGGGATTAATAGTAAAACTCCCAGCCCTGAAAAATATCAACCTGAAGTTCTACATGTGCAATGCTAGTGGGCCAGATCTGTGCATTTCTGTGTCCCCTGAAGACCGGAGTGATGGCCTTACATCAGAGTGGCTTGTATGGTGATCAGGGAAGCGAGGGTGGGAAATGCTACAGAGCATAAGGACAGGTAGAGGTAAAGGCCAAAAGTACAAACAACCTGAGTGCTAATGAGAACCTTGCCCCTCACCCACTGTGATCCAGTGGGCAAGTTATTTAGTGCATTTGGCTTCGTCTATGAAATGAAAGACTAGGACTAAATGGCTTTTAATGTTTTTTCCAGTTATAATGAAAGATTCTATGATTCTGTAAATTAATTATGCCCTGCATCTGTACAGCACATTTCACTTTCCAAAGCAAGGTCACATGTAGTGCTCACTGATCCTGTCAGGCAGGCATGACATGCATTTTTTTCTCATTTTATGGGTAAGTGATAGATTTGGAGATTACGGCCTCCATAAAGTCTCATATTTGAGCCTGAGCCAAGTATCTGGATTCAGAAATATTAGTTTCTTTTAAAATTATGTCAGAATTGCGTGTGTTTCCCTTTAAGGGATCTTGGCAATTACAAATTATTTTGAACTATCATGTGATGTGGTGGCTGCTATGGAAACTGCATTAATACGTGAAACATGCAAAGCCTGTCACCACATCAGATGTTGCTGCCCTTTGGCTATGCTAACTTACTCATCTGTTTTGTTTTTTTGAAAAATCTTTCTTTCTTCTTTTTCTTTTTTCCAAACACATGCACATTATGCTTATAATCCAAGAAACCTCATTTTGAAGTGACTCATTCTTATGAAATGCATTCAATAACAGAACAAAAGATTCTGGTAGAAATACAACCTGGAAAAATAATATACATATACATAGTATTCATTTTGTATTTCCCTGGCTGAACTAAAATGTGAAAAGAAACTAAGGAAGAATAATTTAATTTATGAACTGAGATCATGTTTATATTATATTTGCAAAGACAAATCATGTATAAATTTAAGTATAATGTTTTTATTATAAATAGTATATACACAGCTTCACTAGGCCTGAGTTCTGGCCATAAAGTATAAGTTTTTCAACTTTATGTATATTATTTAAATACTAGAGAGCACTGTTTTATAATATACATATTGTCAAATGTAAATATATATGTATAATATATATGACATCTGTAAGTAGTTCTCTCTTACACTCCAAAGCTTGGTGTTTGTTGCACTGGATGACATAACTTGTGTGTCCTAAATAAGTCAACAGTTTTAAAATCTCCCTAGTTCCCACCCAAAGATATAATAGAAATTTATCTCCATAATTTATCTCCATAATTTATATGGACCGCAATTATTGTCTTTTTCCTACACTTTCCATTCTCTGACAGGTACTTATAATCTCAGTTTTTTTTTTTAACTTATCTTCCTTGTTGGCTGGTGATGCCAGGGATGGTTGACGTGGCAACCGTCAGTACTAGACTTCTTGTTGACAATTAATAAGCTAGTATAGCAAGCTGTTATTATTTTATTGTATTGTTGATTATTAAAGAGTTGAATTTTTAAAATATGCCTTCTAGTTTATTATATAACTTCTGTAAAATATTTATTCATGCAGTTGACCATCTTGTTTACTGAACTTTATTAATTGTTTATATTAAAGGGAAATAAACTTTTTTTGGGATAATCACTAAGTATTTATTCACAGTGTGATTTTGTGACACATTGTTGGTGACAGGATTATAAAAACTCATAGTAAATCATGCATGAAATTTATAATAAAGAATATTATATTTCATTACTATTTGTATTTCATTACTACGCATCTTTTATGTCGGTTAGATTTATTATAGGAGCTCTGGTAGCATAGTGCCTAAGGCACTTGACTGCTAACCAGAAGGCTGGCAGTTCAAACCCACCAGTCACTCCTCGGAAGGAAGGTTGGGCAATCCTACTTCTGTAGTGTTACTGCCTCAGAAACCCAAGGAGGGGTCGCTATGAGTCAGGGCCGACTCAACGGCACATAACAACAACAACAACAGATTTATTATAGTAAGCTTTGGATCTATACATACTTTTTTTTTTTTTTTTTTCCTGGAGAGCCAGTGTTGACCACTGTGCCAGGCAATGAGTCAGGGTCTGGGGTACAGCAGCAAACTTGACAGTCATGAACCTGGCCTCACTGGTTTAGGTGGAGTGAGACCACCTTCCTGAAGTAATGTTCATGAGGGACCAGACTGGAGAAGACAAATCTTGAAGCCCTTCTCAGAGCCACCAACAGAGGGCGTACAAAAGGCAGAGTGCAGTTTTGCCCTTTGTCCTCCCCATATCCATTGTCTGGTGCCTCAGCTTGAAAATCCCATGGGAAACAGGGTCACTCTAGCTGCAACCTTTTTCTGCTCCAAGCTCCTGCCCAGAATGGCCCTCTGTAAGGAAGGATGTTCCCTCTATGTATACAAAATATTCATCCATATTTTATCATTTCAGTTGTCACTTATAAATCTTCAATCAAATTTCAATTTACTTTGGGATGAAATGCAAATTGATAAGTGCTTTTTTCTTTCCCCCCTAAATGGTTCATGTTTTCAGTACAATGTTAGAAATAATACATCTTTGTCCATTGACTTATATTTTAAATTCTATATTAAGAATCTAATGTTGGTACTAGAACTATCCATTTATCTGACACTAGATTCTTAAGCCACTGCCAAATTGTCTTAATTATTATAATTTTAAGATAAATTTTAATATCTGATAGCCACTAATCTATTGTTCAGTCCTTAACATTCTAAGCAATTCTCATTCATTTATTCCAGAGAAACATAACAGACTCAAAAAAAAAAAATCCCAAACATTTTCCTTTTTCTGTTTCATTTGTTCGATTTGTTTATTCTGCCTTGTTTTCAAGGTTAATCTTAACTTGGAGGAAGTTATTATTTCAACAGAAATATTGAGAGAAGAGCTTAGAGAATTTTGTTTGCACAGAGAAGTTTCAACAAGAATTAATACTTGGGCAAGAGTTCAAAAAGATACTGAGAAAGTTTCTTGACTATGTGTAACTTGGAAAACAGATGTATTAGTTTTCTAGGGCTACCCTGACAAAGTAGCAAGTGAGTGGTTTAAAGCTACAGAAAATTATTGTCTCACAATCCTGAGGCTAGAAGTCTGAATTCAGGGCATCCGTCAGGCCATTCTCTCTCTGAATGCTATAAAAGAAGATCCTTTCTTGATATCCATCAAGCCTCTCCCAGTTTCAAGTAGCTCAAGTTGTTCCTTGCCTTGTAAGATTTATCTTACCATGATTGTCCTTTCCCTGTTTGTTTCTCTGTGTCTCTTCTCTCTGGGAAGGGCACATTCAAATTGTAATAGGACTAAACACACTCTGGTATGACTTCATGTTAACTGATAACTTGTTCAAAGCCCTATATCCAAACAAGTTCACGTTCACAGGTTGGGGGAGGTGTTGTGACTTCAAATGTAACTTTTTTTGGGAAGACAGCTCAGTCCATAATGGGCACTGAGTGCAGGATTTTTGTTTAGTGGGGGTAGTGGTAGTGTCGTCGCAGTAAATCAGTAACTTACGTAGAGGGCATGAAATAGTTAATTGGTAAATTAGTTCACATTAATCAAGTGAATTATTCTTAGCCTCAAGAACAAAAAATTCCTTTCCCTTGTGAAATTTGTTTGTAATTTGGGAAAGTAAACAACATGGGAAAGGGCCTGTAATGGAGGAGCATGTCTCAGAAAACATTCTGTTCCCAGAAGATTCTCTTCTAAACCATTTCCTTTCTACCCCTAAGCACACTCACATCACAGAGAAGACTTGCATCGGACAACATTATGAGAAAGAGTGTCACCTGCAGGAATGACTACATTGTATCATTGTATTCATGGTTTAGACAGAGATATGAGAATTGTAAAACCAACAGAATTACTGTTTTGGGCCTTTAAAGGAGTGGTTTAAGAAAAGACATGAAATATCAGAGACAAGCTAAGATTTGAAACCTGTCTCTTATATAAACTGGTGTTTTGATGAGGGATATTTGCTTAACCAATCTGATACTAGTTTTTTCATTCATAAGATAGCTTACAGAAATACCAGCTCTCAATCAGCTTGTGGTACTATGGTGGCTTACATGTTGCTATGATACTGAAAGCTGTGCTGTTGGTATTTCAAACAGCAGCAGGATCATCCATGGTGTATAGGTTTTGGTAGAGCTTCTAGGCTAAGACAGACTAAGAAGAAAGGCCTGGCAATCTGCTTCCAAAAATGAGCCAATGAAAACCTTGTGGAGCACAGCACAACATTGTCCAGCCCACTTGCTTTGGACACATCAGACAGCATCAGTTACTAGATGAAGACATAATGTTTGGTGAAGTAGGGGGCCAACAAGCTCATGGGAGGCCCTTAGTGAAATGGACTGACACATTAGCCACATTGATGGGTTTGGATAACGTTATTGAATGTGAGCATGATGCTGGTCCACGTGATATTTTATTCTGTTGCACATAAGGTTGCCATGAATCAGAATCCCCGTTACCGGGGCTAACAGCAACAATACTTTGTTATGAGTGTAAAAAAAGACAACAAGACAAACTAAAACCATTGTCAATCAGACAGCTCTGACTCAGAAACCCCACACTTTCAGAGTGGGACTCTGCTCCACGGGGTTTTCAAGGCTGTGGTCTTTTGGAAACAGATCACCACACCCCTTTTCTGAAGGGCCTCTGGGTGGGTTTGAACTGCCAACCTTGTGGTTTATACTGGAGCATTTAACCATTCATGCCAAGAAATATTAAAGGAAATAATAAAATGATGTACAAACTGGGGACATAGTCATGATAAAAGTTAATATTGATTGATTGATTAATTGATTGATTGAAATTATTGAGCAATTTTTAAGAGAGTAAAAACGCTCATACTACTTAAAAACAAACTATTGGTGTGGGATATGAAAACTTATACAGAAGCTATGGACAAGGAAGGGGAAGATCTAAACAGAATCAGGACAGAGGCGAATATGCTGCTCCTTTCTGAAGGCTTCATTAATGTATTCTTAGAAAGAGCAACACTAAAATGTTAAAAATCCTATAAAGAATAGTACTTCTTGCAAATGGTGCTTGGTTATCTGGGACTTTAATTAAAGTAAACTGTTTCAATCAATAGAAGTGTGACAGATTAAATTTGTTTGGTCTGTGAAAATAGCAGCAACAGAAAGATCATGAAAGATCATGAATTGTGCAGAAGGGAGCCAATGAAAATTGTAGGAGAGGGCTTTGTGTACGTATATACAATGTATGTACATACATAATACTAAAGAAAAATTAATAAAATAAAATAATGGAATTACCAACTGAAATATTTTCAATTTGAAAAAAAATGTTTTCTAGTGAGATTGTATAACACTTACATTGTTAAAAGTTTATCCCTAAAATGTATTAAAAGTCTCACAAAATTTGAAATGGCTGAGTATGTGCTATGGGCTATAAAGAAACAGTGCAGTACCAAAGTAATAACCAATCAGAAGATGAGAGGAGAGAAAAAAGGAAAATTTGAAACAAATTTTAAAACCTAAGAGTCTTCGGAAGAAAGGTTGGGCAATCTACTTCCATAGTGATACTGCCAGGAAACCCAAGTAGCTATGAGTCGGGTCTGACTTGATGGCACATAACAACAACAAGAGTTAGCTCTGGTGGTCTGATTAAAAACCGGAAAGAAAAAAAAAAAAAACAAACCCTGCTGTCACCATTTATCACTAGTGAAACAGCAGAAGTAGATAAAATAGTTCCTGAACAGATTAGTACAAGAAGTCTACTCAGAAGTTATAAATTATGCTACGGCATTTTCAGATATGTTATCATCATCCAGAAGGAAAATTTATAACAATACTAAGAGAGTTAGAGAATTATCACAGTAATACAACATCCTGAAGGAGATAAGAGACAGAAATATAATGAGTCTATGTTCCCTAATTCTAAATTTACTCAGGAGAAGACAGCAATTATATAGTTGAAGAGTGTTTGGACATGGTGAACTTTATATCTATGGTACTGACAATTATATTCCTATAGATGAATCTCAATATTTTTTAAAAAAGAAAAACTTAAAAAATATGTAAGGCCTTTATATGTTGAAATTAAGGAAATGATTTTCTTTAAAAGGAAAAGAGTAAATTCTTACCAGGCCAACTCATCAGATGATTTTCAGAATCTTTGTGAACTGTTTTTGATGCCCAAGGAAGTCACAAGTATTGGCTTTCTGGCATTTCCATTCAAATCATTTTACAACAGAGTAAGTTGCTGAGGAGCAGAAAATAAACTAAAAATTACACGTAGTCCTCAACTTAAGATGGGGTTCTGTTCTGACAATTCTGTCACAAATCAGTTCTGATGTAAGCTGATATCTCATTTATTTTTCAGTTTTCATTATTATTGCTTTTTATTATCACTATCTACAAATCTAATATTTATTTGTCTTTTGGGGTTGGAAACATTATATGTAAACTTACAGATATATTTTAATACATATACACAGACATAAAAAAATACACAAATAATAAAAATTTTTCCAACAATGAAGAAAAGTTGGACCACATTCATATTTTGTCAGTTGTGATAATAACTTTCCTTATAGATGATTTTGCATCACCAGGATTATTCCTGGGAATAGGGATGGCATTTCTGGTCTGAAAATTAGTGAGAGTTCTCTTTGTGGTTCTTTTTTTTTTTCTTCATATATTTCATGGTAACATCTCACTCTTTGTACATAGGCCAAGAAATGGTCATTTGAACAGACCAAGGGAAGATTGCATGGTTCGCTTTATGTTGAGGTGTAATTCGTATTGTGTATCGGCAGACAACATGGCAGAGCATTGAGATGAAGACTCGTCCAAAGCAGGAGGCAGATGTACCAAAAGCTCAAGACCTTCCTCAAACCTGTTTATAAACTGGAAGCCAGCCACATCCCTAAAGTAGCTACTTAGCTGCTCACAGTAGATTCTACCATGGAGTTGATTACCAGATTCATCATGGGGAAAACTTATTTCCAGCTGCCCAGCTACTCAAAATCAGGCCCAGCCAAGATGACACATAACCTTAACTACCACACCATCTGTGGCAGACCATTGTATATGGCATAAAAATTGGGAAACTACTTACAGATATACTCCTAGGAGTAAAGTGTGACGCCATTAAAGAATTCTGACTAGTTTTATTAATATCTATGATAAGTTTGACCTATGCATGAAAAAGGCAATTCTAATATTGAGAAAGACTACTACATTGGAGTTCAAGTTTGGGAAACCCAGAAGGGCATGCGAACTTCTAATATACAAGAATAAGCAGTCCAGAAGATCCATGACTGAAAGTCATGTCCATCATCATTATTATTATTACTACCAATATAAAAAAAAGTTGTTGTTGTTGTTAAGTGCCGTTGAGTCGTTTCCGACTCATAGTGACCCCATGCACAGCAGAACGAAACACTGCCTGATCCCGCACCAGCCCCACAATCCCTACTATATTTGAGCTCAACATTGCAGCCACCGTATCAATCCATCTTGTTGAAGGCCTCCCCCTCTTTCGTCGACCCTCCACCCTACCAAGCATGACATCCTTCTCCAG